>NW_016811970.1:1451317-1457215 GCF_001698545.2 Rhinopithecus bieti
GTTTAACAAATAAAAATATAATTTATATCTAAATTATGAGTCTACTTGAATATTATTGCTGAGGTACCACTGAAATTTTCTAATCACTTAAAATATTAAAAAGTATTCAGTCAAATTACTCTTTTGTAAAATCATATTAAAATAACAAAATGTAGCTGGGAAAATGTAGCACTTTATACTTGAAATCAAGTAGCACATGTTCAGGGCTCTTAGTGGATTTTTTTTTTTTTTTTTCAAACTTGATTTTGCATGGGGAGGCTCTTTTATTCCATTACTTCTAGTTCATTTTGCCATAAATCACCAGGACTGATAGGATGAACTGGCTTAAATTATTCAAATTACTTCTACATGCTTCCATGGTTTCTCATGTGGCAATTTTTAAGCTCTTCACCCAAAGGATTTTTAGGTATCAAGATCTGTGACAATTCAGCAACCACCAGGGGGCAACAGGACCTCTGGGTGTCCTGGACAATTAAGTCCACCCTGTACAAGGTAAAGATGAGTTAATTGTGAAATTGTATGTATGTGTATTTGTGCATGTATATATACATATATATTATGAATATATAATATTTGTCTCATTGATTAAAGTTTCTTTCTCTCTGGGTACCTATGCCAGCCTACAAAATGCCTTCATAAAAATTTGTGAGATGTCCTATGACCTATTTTAGTCCATAGAGGCCAAGTTAAATAAATAGGCTCTCAAAGGCACTTTAGAAGGTGAATTATACTATGGAAAAACTCACTCCAGTTTTGTTTTGTTTTGTTTTTTTAACTAAACCTAAGAATTGTGAGTTTCCAGAGAGACCTTAGATATACTCTTCCTTAGTCTGTTCCCGCTTATCTTAGTCTTTTACCCAAAGAACAGGGCCAGGCTGGGATGAAGCATGCTCTGGGACTTGACAGTCCAGAGATTTTAAGGATCCTCTGAAGTTCCCAGAGAACTTTCTAGGCTGAGGAGTATTTTAGACACCACACCTCATCCTAGTCTTCTGCCGTGGTTAATACTAAAAATGAAATTCTGTCAAAACTTGCCTGACTAATCTCAAAAAGGCCTAAGAAGAGGTCTAAAAAATAATGAGTTTCTATGTATCGTAATAATGTGAAATTTCTGTTTTAGAGAAAGAAATGCAGGAGTAGTGCCCCCTAGTTGTGAAATTGTAAAGCTGTGGACATTCTCTCTATGGAGGAAGGATAAAATTCTATACATAGCAGAAGTGATATCTTACAATACCTCTAGACTTGACATGCAGTTGTTCTCTTTGAAGAAAAGGCACGTTTGTATAAGAGACAAGGACCTTCCTGGGAGGAGAGGATCCAAAACCTACCCCATTTTAGTTTTAACAGTATTAGAAGCTCTGAAAGATTAGAATGGTTCTGACTGAGAAAGAAATGAGCCCAAGTATCACAAAGAAGTGCTCAGTGTGAGGGAAACAGAATTAAGCTTAAAATTTACTAGGTGAAGACATTTGCTGAAACTCAAAGGCCTTGGAACCCAGCAACCTAGCTATGGTATTTATGCTGATTACGCAAGTATGAACTAAAAGAGCTGTGCCATTTTAGCTCAAAGGTGAAGTAACATTATAGCATGGAGGGATCTATAAAACAAGATATCATACTAAATACAGCCAATTTTTATAAGATATACAGTATGACAGTGATGTAACTAAAGTCAGTAGTGCACTGAACATTATAATCATCTGGACAAAATATAATCCCTTTGGACTGAGTGTATGCCTAGAGATTCTCAGGAGGAATTAAGGAGAGCAGAAGCCCTCAAAAGGGAGATGCTAAATTTGCCCATTTGGACAAGCAAACTTAAAAAAGATAAGTGACTGTATTTCTTCTTGATAATGTGGAAAAAACTGATTAAAGATTCACAATCTGACTGTCATAAGATTCCAGAAAGAGAATGGTGACCAAAACCTCTATCAAAAGTAGGCATTTCATGTATTTATTAAATATAAAAAGGCACTAGGGACATATGCAGATGAATAAATAATAACCCAATACACAAAAGACCTAACACCCATCATGATGCCTTTGTGACTCATGTTTCTTTTTGAAAACAGGGAGAATATCATATACTTGGAGAAGTAGGTAGCCATTCAGTTTTTCTGTGTTGATTTCAACAGTGATGATATCTTTGTAATTGCACTATTGACCATAAACTGAAATAAAATTCAATGCACAGTAAGGATTTTTATCATCTGACTTGTCTAAAGTTGTTTTCTTTTCCCCTCCCTGCACTCATATCAGATAGAAAATTTCATAAAAATTTTACATCATCTCAGATTTTATGAGGTTATTATTATCATTGTTTAGTTTCATAGGCGCATTGGCGTAGATAAGCTACAGAATTAACCTGGCACATTCTCTATTTGATTTTAGATTGATGAAATGACTGAGGTCAATCTCAGTTTAATTAAGTATTTTAATATCTGATAGTCACTCTTTCAGCAGCCTTTTAACAAGCAGGCTTCGGTGGCGAAGTCTGTGAAACTTAAAAGCATGAAAATTCTGGCAGAAAGTTCCTTCATTTAAAGATAGATGATAACCATAAAAGACAAAACCTACTTTATCTACCTCACAAGTACAGAGAAAAGAGAAATTATCCTGCATTTCAGTAAGGAAGGACAAGATCCCTTATGAGAGTTCTTTAAGATCTCAACTTGAAATTAATTTTTCTATACTATCATATCTTTGTCTTTATTTTAACAAATTATAATATATTTGCATATACCTTTGATTTAAACTTTTGAGGGAACAATTACTTTCTAAGTTTTAATGAAATGCAGTACAATAATTACATGCATATTCTTAGGTACTTTAGAGAAAGTCCAGTGGATCATCACATTTTAGATAAATGGTAGTTGTGTCCATTTTAGAGAATTGGCAGCTCTGGCCCAATCAGTTATACTTGCTTGGAAGGCTATAAAACAGGGAAGAGAATGATACGGAATGAAAAGGAAAGGAAAGTAGTAACATACTAGAATCCATGTTAGAGTTCTACCTGGTCAAATATCTTAAAATATGATGAATATTTAAAGCAAATGCTCTACATTTAGCCATTTTAATTTTTAATTAAGGTTAAGACTTAAATAGATCAATTTTTTGATCAGAGAATGAAAGTATGAATTTTATATAAATTGTGCTGCTAGAGCTATATTATGAATATATCTTTAAAGTTATAGTTAAAATTTGACTAAGTGTATTTCGTGTACCATTGTACAAAATGTGTAATTTTGCATTTTTTATGCTTTATAGATTAATCTGAAATGTATTCTCTAGTAATACTTGTAATTCAAAATGTAAAATTTTCAAGGCTTGCCATTATAAGGCATTTATCTCAATGCTAAAGTAAATAGTTAAAATGTATTTCTTTAATGGTGTCTGATTTATCATAAACATAGATCCAGAAATATTTACCTATTCAAATACACATATCTATCATTTCCAAAGTCTATGTGTTGCATAGATTTTGCATATTTCTCTACACCCAGTAGAAGCCATCTTAGTCTCTATCCAAACTGAGCCTAGCCTTAGGAAGACAACATTCAAAGATTATGAATTAAATATTCAGGGGACCATTGTTTCATTTTTGAATTAAAGTCTATGTCTGTTTTTCTAAAATTGGTATTCAAATCTCTTAAGAACGACAGTGTATGTTCCATAGGTAAACTTTCCACTTCCCCATCCCTCTAATGGGATCCTTGTCCAGAACCTGGCCTTATGCCTTAGGCCTTGTTAGTTACTGATATATCATCTTGATGTGGACAACTGCCATCTGCCTGCATGTGAACTGCTCGTCAATGCCTGACTTTTCCTCCACCTTTTAGACAACCACTACTATGTTTTTCTGAACCTGTCTGATGTCAACCATTTGCAGATAGTATCAGTCTCCCTGTCAAAATATTTATTGAACAATATACAACTTGCTTTTCTAGGCTACTTCCATCACCTAAAGATCCAAGCATTTCCCTTAGCAAGCCTAGTATATCCTATTCCGGCCCTGACCGCTTTCATTTTATCCCATTCTGCAACATTTAGCCTGCAATATATTCTCTGCTACATGATGAGGCACTGAAGAATTCATTCAGATTTTGGGGCATCATGTTGTAGTTACCATATTGTATTTGAAAAATGACTGGTTTTAGAGGTAGTTATTTTTTCTTCTCTTTTTCCATTCTTTGCTTCTTCCCTCCTTTATTCTTTATTTTCCTTCACTCATCACACTTCAGAAATACATTTTGCTCTCTAGGTTTTCGCTAGGTACTGGCATGCAAAAATGACTATGAAATGTTCTCCCTTGTGGTCCTCAAGAAATACTTATTTTAGTATATGGCAGAAGTACACAATTAACAGATACTGCCTTTTAATTGAGATAGGTAGATATCTGATAGATATATTCAGAGCAATAAATCAGACTGGAGAGCATCCTCTTAGGGACTGACATTGTAGATTGACCTTGAGTTGCCAATAATAGGTGGTCCACCAAAGGGGAATAGAGGAAAGGAAATCTCAGGGAGCAAGATAATATGTAAAGGGTGCAATGGGTAGTATAAAAGTTACACTTTATTGATGAGACACTACCCTAGGCATTTTAAGCTGAATAAATTTAACTTGAAAAATTAGCTGCTCACAAAATTTTTTGAACATTATTGTGCTAGTTATACATAACTGCATAACAAATTAGCCCAAAAGTCAGAGGCTTAAGAAAACCAATATTTATTATCTAATAGTTTTTGTGGGTCAGGAATCCAATCAACTTGGCCGAGTTCTCTGGCTCAGGGTCTTCCACAAAGTCACAATTAAGATGCCAGTCTGCACTGTGATAATCTCAAAGCTGAAGGGGAGGATTTGTTTCCTAAAACACAAGTGACTGTTGTTAGGTATCAGAAGACCCACTTCCAAGATCACTTAGCATAACAGTGGCAATCTCATTTCTCACTGTCTGCAAACTGAGTGTCAGTTCCTTGCAACACAGACCCCTTCATATGGTTACCCACAACTTAGCAGTTTGTTTACATCCAGAGCCAGGACCACAAGGAAAAGACAGTCAGAAAGGCACAAGAAAGATAAACGTCACCATCTTTTTGTAAGTTCATCTCAGAAGTGATACCTAGACTTTTCTGCCCACTGCAAGCCAGTCACTAGGTCTTGTCCACACTCAAGAGGAGAATGATATACAAGGACTTGAGTACTTGGATTCAGGATCATTGGGACCATTTTAGGGGCTGGCACCCATGAGACTGAAGAAACTGGCTTTCGACTGGTCCTCCAGGAATGATCACCAGATCAGTGCAGGACTCTTCAACACTGACACTTCTGCACTTGAAACCACCTGTGGAACGAGTTTCAGAATGTGTCTCTGGAGCAGCGATTCTGGAATCAGGAAGCTGAAAACAAGAACAATTACCCCCTCAGCTACCATTGCTGTCACTGTTCCCACCAACCAGTAAGCTGAAGAAAAGTCAGTAGAAGACTGCTGCCAAAAACACAAGACATTTCCATGGTCTTTCTCGCCAGAATATAAAGCCAAAAGAAAGGCAGTAGCTGTGGCTTAACTTTCAACTTCCACATCTTACAAGATTTCAAGACTTTGAGCAACAAAGTCCATTAATATTTCTAAATGGTAAGAGGCACCATTATCATTTAGAATTTAAAAAATATTTATTGAAGAGTAATACATAAAAGGAAAATGTACTTTTTTTTTTCTTTTTTCTTTTATTATTATTATACTTTAACTTCTAGGGTACATGTGCATAACGTGCAGGTTTGTTACATATGTATACTTGTGCCATGTTGGTGTGCTGCACCCATCAACTCGTCAGCACCCATCAACTCATCATTTACATCAGGTATAACTCCCAATGCAATCCCTCCCCCCTCCCCCCT
>NW_016811970.1:1458613-1472815 GCF_001698545.2 Rhinopithecus bieti
ANAGTACCATTCAGGACATAGGCATGGGCAAGGACTTCATGTCTAAAACACCAAAAGCAACGGCAGCAAAAGCAAAAATTGACAAATGGGATCTAATGAAACTAAAGAGATTCTGCACAGCAAAAGAAACTACCATCAGAGTGAACAGGCAACCCACAGAATGGGAGAAAATTTTTGCAATCTACTCATCTGACAAAGGGCTAATATCCAGAACCTACAAAGAACTCAAACAAATTTACAAGAAAAAAACAAACAACCCCATCAAAAAGTGGGCAAAGGATATGAACAGACATTTCTCAAAGGGAAAATGTACTTCTTACAAGCATACAGCTTGATTGATTTTTGCAAAGTGAATACACTTGTGTAACCAGTAGCAGAATTTTGAAACAGAGTATTAACAACTTCCAGAAATCCCCCCTCTTGTCAAGTCTTAATCTCTTTATAATAAAAATGTTTTTTTCCATTTTGTGTGGTTTATGTGAACTGAATCTGTCATTATGCAATTTGTGTCTGGTGTAGTTGCTTAACCAATTGAGAGATATGTCCTTGTTATTGAGCATAGTGCATGTAGTTGTGGTTTCCTCTATTTTCATAGTTTTATAGAATTCCATTGCAAGAATAAACCAAATTGATTTGTTTATTCTACTGTTCATATATATTTAATAATTCCTTGCTCTTGAAAATTATAAATATGTTCTAGAATTCTAATTTGATGACCATATGCTAAGACTGAATGTTTGTGCCCTCCAATAATTCAGTGTTGAAGCCTAAGTCCCAACACAATACTATTTGGAAGTGGGATCTTTGCAGGTAATTAGGTCATGAGCATGGAATCCAGATGGATGGATTTAGTGCTCTTATGAGAAGAGACAGGAGAGATGATCTCTGCCATGTGAGGATACAGCTAGAAGATGGCCATCCGCAAAGCAGGAAATGAGCCCTCACCATAATCCAACCATGACAGCACCTTGATCTCAGACTTCCTACCCCCTAGAACTGTGAGAAATTAAGCTCTATTATTTGCATCAATGAATCTATGGTGAAATGAATCTATGGTGAAAGAAGCCCAAAGCAATACACCATATATGTGCATTTTATTGGATGTATTCTTAGGAGTTGAAATGCTGGTTCACAGAGTTGCATATGTATGTATATGTATATGTTCATGCGCCATTTGAATATCATCATTTGGGAAGAATCTGTTCAAAATTTTTGCCTTTTTATCTGAGTCATCTATTTTTCTCATAAACTATAAGAGTTCTTTATATCTAGGTATGCACCATTTTTCAGATATATGTATCTTGCCACACTTTGCGGTTTGTCTTTTCACTGTGTTAATGGTATCTTTTGATAGATAATAATTTTACTGTAATCCAATTTATTACTGTTTTCTTCTCTGATTAGTAATTATGGTGTACTGCTCAAGAAATCTTTGCCTAATCTAAGCCAAAAAAGGTATTTTCTTATGTTTTCCTCAAAATCTTTATTGTGTGTTCTTTCATATTTGGATCTGTAACCCATGTAAAATTAATCTTTGTATGTGGTATGAAGTAGAGGTCAAGATTCATTTTTTTCCCATAGATATGTCCAATGAACCTAGCATAATTTCTTTGAAAGACTCACTCTTTTGCATTGCGCTACAGTGGTGCTTTGGTCATAAATCCAGCGGATGACAGTATGTGTGCAAGATCCTACTGAGTTTTTGAGGAAATTTTATTGCAAAAGAAACCATGATAGTCAGGAATCTGGAATATTTATCTACTTGCTTTTGTATAAGGGGGAAAATATGACATTTAAAACCTTATTCCATCAAATGTGTTTATAAAGATTCTTTTTTAATTGATAAAACTTCAAAACATTTACTCCCTATGCTAGGGTTTGAATGTCCCCTCCAAAATTCATGTTGGAATTTAATTGCCATTATGGTGTATTAAGAGGTGGGACTGGCCAGGCGTGGTTGCTCATGACTGCAATCCAAGCACTTTGGGAGCCTGAGGCAGGCAGATCACCTGAAGTCAGGAGTTCGAGACCAGCTTGGACAACACGGCAAAACCCTGTCTCTTAAAAACATAAAAATTAGCTGGGCGTGGTGGCAGGCACCTGTAATTCCAGCTACCTGGGAGGCTGAGGCAGGAAAATCGCTTGAACCCAGAAGGCAGAAGTTTCAGTGAGCTGACCTTGTTGCCACGCCAGCCTGGGCAACACGAGTGAAATTCCATCTCAGAAAAAAAAAGGAATGAAACTCCGTCTCTGAAGAAAAAGAGGCGGGACCTTTAAGAGGTGATGACATCATGAGAGGTCTGACCTCATGAATGGATTAATAGCATTATTGTGGGACCAGGTTAGTTTTCTTGGAATTAGGCTCCTGATCAAAGGATGAGTTCTGCCTGATTTCTTCTTTCTGTCTCACACATTTGCTTGCCCTTCTGCCTTCTGCCATGGCATGATGCAGTATGAAGCCCCTTGCCAGATGCCAGTGCCATGCTCTTGGACTTCCAAACATCCAGAACCATAAGTCAAACAAACTTTTATTATAAATATATTACCCAGTTTCTGGGATTCTGTTATGGCATCAGAAAATGGACTAAGACACTCTATATATTTGTAACTTACAAATTTAGGTGCAAAACACAGCATTTAAATTTAACATACATTACTTGTCTCTTAGATTTTGGATTAGCATGTGAACTGGGACCTCTGACTGTAACAGTGCCTGTCCAGCTAGAGTAATCCTAGAAAGATACATATCATAATATATTACTCTGGCCCTGGAAACTCTCCAGTGGTTTCCATCTCATTAACAACTCACACAGTCTCACCAAACTGTGACCCTCACTCTGGCTCCCTCTCGTTTTCTTACCTTTTCTCATCACACTGGCTTCCAGCTCTTCTAAGAGGTCAGGCATGCTTCTGCCTCAGGACATTTGAATTCCCTCTGCCAGAAGTATAATTCCTGTCCACATTTGCGTGGAACATTCTTTCACTTCCCTCAGATCCACTAAATTGTCTCTTCTCACAAATATTTTTTTTTTTAGTCTTCTCTATCCGCATTATGGTTTTCCACAGATCTTACCATCACTCAATATATCATATATTAACTTATAACTTATTTAATGTCTCTCCAAACTAGAATTTAGAGCTCATGAGGATAGGGAGTTTTTAAATTCTCCTTTCTTGGTGCCTAGAGCAGTGCTTAAATATATACGAGGTACTTAGTTGTTGAATAAATTAATGAATAGTTTTCAATTACCTTGACCATGTGTTTTATAATTAGATTTTTAAGGTTATTTCTAGAGAAACATTCTACAAGGACATTTTCTGCAGTTTAGATTATCTGGAGGCAAGATTTTTTGGCAGTGCCATTAGTAATAACAATTAAAGTCTTTGAGGAGTATTATAATAGTTAATATATAAAATTCAAAAGAGGAAAAGTGTATCAGAGGATGTATATTCATTTTTAAAGAGAGCTATAAATATTAAAACACAGCAGATAATTATTAGGGAAATAGGCAGAATTAAGCAGGATAAGTTCTCATTATACATGCTAAGTAAATAAAAAGAATAATTTCTAGCAGTATCAAGATGGGCAGTTCACCCTAGCCCTACATTCCTACTTGAAAATGAGCTGTGATGATAAGGGTGTATAACTAAGGACATAAATACAAAATTTTGTGCAACCCAAGTGACTTAAAGTGAATTAATGTAAAAACCTTGGAATAGGGGTTTGTTAAAAATACCTTGAAATTCTATGCAAATCTTGTGCAAATGTGCATTTTTCTGGGGGAGGATTTCCCAAATTCAATTATTGAAAGAATCCAGTCCCCCGAAAATTAAGAACTACGTTGGATCAGTGATTCTGAAACCTAGTAGCATAATAAAATTATCTAGGAAGTGTTTAAAAATTATCCTTGATAATATCCTTGATAATAAAGGCAGGGCTTCATTATCAACAATTTTATATATTTAATAGGAGGTGAGTGTAGATGCTACTACATTTTTAAGCACCTTGGGTAATTCTACTGTATACTCAGAGCTGGAATAATTGCTGTAGAGTGGTACTGTTCAATAAACACATAATGTGAGCTATATATGTAATTTTAAATTTTATAGTAGCCATGTTAAAAGTAAGTGAAACACATTTTAGTGATATGTTTTATTTAATCTAATATATCAAAGATATTACACTTTTAACATGTAGCACTAGCCACATTCCATGTGCTCAATAGCAGCATCTGGCTAATTGCTACTCTATTGGACAGTGCTATGGTTTGAATGTTCCCTCCAAAATTCATATGGAAACTTAATACCCAATGTAACAATATTAAGAGGTCAGACCCTTAAGAAGTGATGGGATCATTAGGGCTCTGTCCTATGAATGGATTTACCAATTAATAGGTTAATAGATTAATGAGCTATCATAGGAAGGGAACTGGTTTCTTTATGAGAAAAGAAAAGGAAAGCTGAGCTAGCACATTAGCATCCTTAACCCTCTTGCCATGTGATGCCATGTGCCATCTTGGAATGCCACAGGAATTTCCTACCAACAAGAAGGCTCTCACCAGATACAACCCCTCAACCTTGGACTTCACAGCCTCCATAACTGTAAGAAATAAATTCATTTTCTTTATAAATTATCCAATTTCAAGTATTCTAAGCAACATAAAATGGACTAAACCAGTCAGTATACTTTCCATGTTTAGATTAATGTAGCCACTCCATGATCAACATACAGAATTGTTTCATCACCTCAAAATTCTCACATGCTACCCCTTTATTGTCACACCCACATCCTCTCCCCAACTTTCCCAATGTCTGGCAACCACTAATGTATTTTCCATGTCTCTCATTTTGTTTTGTGAAGAATGTTTTACAAATCATGAAGTAAGTGACATTTTGAGATTGGCTGTTTTCAGTCAGCATGGTATTCCTGAGGTTCATCCAAGTTGTTGAGTGTATCTATAGTTCATTCTTTATTTATAAGTAGTATTCCATTATCTGAGTATACTACAGTTTATTTGCCCGTTCATTCATTGAAGAATGTTGGATTGTTTCCAAGTTTGGGCTATTACAAATAAAGTTGCTGTGAATGTTCATATACAGGTTTTTGTATGATTATGTTTTAATTTCTCTGGAATACTGCCCAGTAGTATAATTTCTGGGTCATATGTAAGCAAAAGTTCAATTTTGCAAAATACCGAGACTTCTATACTCTTTTTCAAAGGAGATGCTCCATTTTATAATGCATCTAGAATATTTAAAGGACTTTCAAAACTCAACAGTAAAAAAACTCCAAAAATCCCATTGGATAATGGTAAAAGATGTGAAGAGACATTTCACCAAAGAGGATGTACAGATGGCAAGTAATCACATGAGAAAATATTCATCATCATTATCTATTAGCAAAATGTAAATTAAAACTACAGTTATAAATCACTACACACCTAAATGATGGCTAAAATTTAAAAATTGTGATAACATCAAATCCTGGCAATGATAGAAACTAGATAGCTCGTACATTGCCGAACAGAATGTAAAAGTCTGAGCTTTTCATCCTCTTCACAAGGTCTTTCACAGGAAAAAAAAACTTTCTTAGTTTTGGGGAAACCCAATTTTCAAGTGTGTTTTGTGTGTGTGTGTGTGTGTGGATTGTACTTTTGTTGCTAAATCTAAAAACTCCTTGCTTACCCTATGTACTAAGGACTTTCTCATTTTATTTTATTTTATTTTTGTACTAAAAGTTTGGTATTAGCACTGTTTACATTTAACTCTGTGATTTATTTATTTTGGGTTTATTTTTCTTATAGTCATGAGGGTTAGGTACAGTTTCTTTCTTCTTTTTTATTTTCTTTTTGGAATACTCCAATTGCTCCAGCACCATTTTCCACGAAAGTCTGAAGTCACTGCAAACTTTGTGAGGTTAATGTTTCCCCAGGCATTTACATCCCCATTCTGGTGCATTCTACAAGTAATGAAGAAATATGTTTCCAGTGCTTCAGGGTTCAAATTTACTAACTCATCTTGGGTTTGACTTATTCAAGTAGTCTGGATTGAAGTTCAGGTAAATAAACACATTTCCTCACTTTCTTCTCCACTTCTCCTTCCCTCTTTTCCTCTTCCTCTTCATTTTCATTTCAATCTTCTCTTCTTTGTTCTTTGTTGAGCAAGATTTAGTTGTAGATACTGAGGATGTAGCAATGAACAACTCATACTTGGCTTCATGGAGTATATATTCTGCATGAGGGAGACATCATGTGAGCAAATAAAAATAATATGGGGTCAGAGAATAAGTATTTGAGGACTAGTAAATGTTGGCAATATGATACAGTTGATTAGAAGGCTAATTTAAATCAAGGTGTAGGGAAAGTCCTTTTTAAGGACGCGGTATGCATGTCAAATCTTTAATAATGAGATCGAAGGAGATGATTGTATATTTAGAAAATCCCATCTTCTCAGCCCAAAGTCTCCTTAAGCTGATAAGCAATTTGAGCAAAGTCTCAGGATACAAAATCAATGTGCAAAAATCACAAGCATTCCTATATACCAATAACAAACAAACAGAGAGCCAAATGATGAGTGAACTCCCATTCACAACTGCAACTAAGAGAATAAAATATCTAGGAATATAACTTACAAGGGATGTGAAGGACCTCTTCTAGGATAACTACAAACAACTGCTGAAGGAAATAAGAGAGGATACAAACAAATGGAAAAACATTCCATGCTCATGGATACAAAGAATCAATATTGTGAAAATGGCCATACTGCCCTAAGTAATTTATAGATTTAATGCTATCCCCATCCAGTTACCACTAAGTTTCTTCACAGAATTGGAAATAAAACTACTTTAAACTTCATATGGAACCAAAAAAGAGCCTGCATAGCCAAGATAATCCTGGGCAAGAAGAACAAACATGGAGGCATCCTGTTACCTCACTTCAAACTACACTACAAAGCCACAGTAACCAAAACAGCATGGTACTGGTACCAAAACAGATCAATAGACCAATGGAATAGAACAGAGACCTCAGAAATAACATCACACACCTACAACCATCTGATCTTTCACAAACGTTACACAAACAAGCAATGGGGAAAAGATTCCTAATTTAATAAATGTTGTTGGGAAAACTGGCTAGCCATATGCAGAAAACTGAAACTGGACCCCTTCCTTCACCTTATGCAAAAATCAACTTAATATGGATCAAATACTTAAATTTAAGACCTAGGCCCATAAAAATCCTAGAGGAAAACCTGGGATATACTAAAACACCAAAAGCATGGCAACAAAAGCCAAAATGATAAATGGGATGTAATTAAACTAAAGAGCTTCTGCACATCAAAAGAAACTATCGTCAGAGTGAACAGTCAACCTACAGAATGGGAAAAAATTTTTGCAATTTATCCATCTGAGAAAGGGCTAATATCCAGAATCTACAAAGAACTTAAACAAATTTACAAGAAAAAAACAACCTCATCAAAAAGTGAAGAAATAATATGAACAGACCCTTCTCAAAAGAAGACGTTTGTGAAGTCAACAGACATATGAAAAAATGCTTATCATTGCTGGTCATTAGAGAAATGCAAATCAAAACCAAAATGAGATAGCATCACACACCAGTAAGAATGGTGATCATTAAAAAGTCAGAAAACAACAGATGCTGAAGAGGATATGGAGAAATATGAACAGTTTTACACTGTTGGTGAGAGTGTAAATTCGTTCAACCATTGTGAAAGACAGTGTGGCGATTCCTCAAGGATCTAGAACTAGAAATACCATTTTACCCAGCAATCCCATTACTGGGTATATATTACAAATCATTCTACTACAAAGACACACGCACATGTATATTTATTGAAGCACTATTCACAGTAACAAAGACTTGGAACCAACCCAAATATCCATCAATAATAGACTGGATAAAAAAAAATGTGGCACATATACACCATGGAATACTATGCAGCCATAAAAAGGATGAGTTCATGTCCCTTGCAGGGACATGGATGAAGCTGGAAACCATCATTCTCAGCAAATTATCACAAGAACAGAAAACAAAACACAGCATATTCTCACTCATAAGTGCGAGTTGAACGATGAGAACACATGGACATAGGGTGGGGAACATCACACACTGGGGCATTTTGGGGGGTGGGAGGCTAGGGGAGGGATAACATTAGGATAAATATCTAATTTAGGTGATGAGTTGATGGGTGCAGCAAACTACCATGGCACATGTATACAAATGTAGCAAACATGCACATTCTGCACATGTACCCCAGAACTTAAAGCATAATAATTAAAAAATATATAATGGATTTAATGTTTGTAAAATATATAATTTTAAGATATACATTAATATTTAAACCTATTAAAGTTAATATTAACTATTAACTTTATTATTTAAAACAAAAAAATAGGACGAAATATAACCCACTATAAGAAAAGCAAGTACAAAAGTGAATACATATTGTTATTTTAAATTTCATTAAGCCCAATTCCTAGGTCCTAACTAAGCCCTTCTTGAGGTGAAGGATGGCCAAATACCACTGACAAACTCCCTTTGTATCTTCCATGACAAGGTTGAAGTTCCTTTCAACGAGAACATCTTAAAAGGAAATGCCCAAGGCTGTAGTTCTAATAGGGTTCCCTGTCAGAGCTTGATGGACCAAGATCCTTTAGTTTATTACAGACATATGTGATAAACTTGGTAGAAGTAATGTACATTTGTGTGTGTGTGTGCGCGCACACACACGTGCATGTGGGTGTGGTATATATATACACACACACATATATATGTGTATATATGTGAACCAAGAGGAAAAAAGAAAGCATCTATTAGGCTTATGTCAAAAATTGGAACATAGGACATTCTCCCACTCGAAGGCACCAACACAATTTAGATAAATTTGTAGTACCAATATCTCATATATATATATGTGTGTGTGTGTACATACACACACACACATATATATATGTTGAGCAGAGAAACACATTTCATGTATTTATAATGGTTAAACTTTTCTTTATACCCAAAGAGCTACCCATAAACAATTTCTCTGTACATATCGCTGATCTCACAGTGTATGAGTCATTTTTAATATCCTTATCTCGACTCAGTTGGGCAGAAAAATAACGTTGCAAATGTTGTAAATATGTCTTGTCTTTCAAAGACAAAGAGACGTTTACTTGTGAGAAAAGAAATGATTAAATCAACCCATGATCTGCCATGTATACTTTATGAGAAATCCGGAGAAACTAGTACTGTTTTAATGTCATGTCCCCAGCAGGATTTATGGGTTTTGGTATAAATATTTTGGTAGTGTGTTTGATGTTTTCTCTAATAAAAAGTTTTCATATGACAGCTCTCTTTTTGTCTCTTCCTCAGGTATACCTTTTTTTCTGGTTGTATCATCACATAACCTCAAATACTTCATTACATTTTTTGGGCACTGTCTCTATTCTCTATGTTGGCATGACATAAAAGTTGATAATTATTTTTCTAATCTTTGTAATCATTCACTTTCATCAATTTTCCTTAAAAGTTTTCAATAATTATACCTTCAATATCTCAGGCCTGCCTAAGTTCTGAGATCATACTATTAGAAAAATTGTATGAATGGAAATAATCTATGGCACCTGTTTGCTAATTGAATGTGATTTCTTTAAGTCAAGATCTTAGTTTTAGGCATGTATCTTGGAAATAAATACTATTCAGGGACCACTATTAAAATGTCAATTACAGTCTTACTCTGAGGTGTATTTTTTATGATATGTAATGACACAGGCATGCATATCTGTAGTTAAACCCCAGTCCACATTCATATTTGCTTTAGGATTTTGGGCGGTTACCCTCTAGTTGTTGAGTATTGGTTTATCATCTGTAACAGAGATGAAAATAGGTGTCTCCCAGAGATTCAGTATGAAATTGTGTACATAACTCACTTAACACAGTGCATTGCAGTCTTTAAACAAATTTTACAAAAGTTATCATTCAGCAAAAAGTCTAACAAGTAAGCAGTCTTCTGTCAAATTATTATTAATAGTAAATATTGCATTACTATGGACTACTTACTAGCCTAATTGATTTGTAGAACAATTTGATGAGTGGGCCCAAGTTCTACCTCAATTCCAACAATTCCTACCGAGTGCCTCACTCTCTCTTACCTCTTTGTTGGAGCCAGTTACAGATATTTGCCATTCTGTAACTCTCAGTTTTTCTGTGGTAGGACTGAGGAGCCTCAGTCTCTGAATGCTTCCGTGGAATGGACACTGGGTTGATATGTACCATTCTGCCTAAATCTCCTGAGATATTGGTACTATAAATTTATCTAAATTGTGTTGGTGCCTTCAAGTGGGGGAATGTCCTATGTTCCAATTTTTGGCTTAGGCCTAATAAATGCTTTCCTTTTTCCTCCCAGTTCAGATTTCTAATGGTTTCCCCTCCGTCTCAATCTTCTACTGTTACGTTTCTTAAGCTACACTTCTATTTTAGAAGGATTTACAATGTATTATTTTATTTTATTGTAAATGCATTTTCAAATAATATAAAAAGTAATATGAATTCACTATAACTAGTTAAATAATGTAACAATATATAAAGAAAAATTGATAATTTCCTACTACCGTCTTCATTACTTCTCATTTCCCGGTTTGATCCCATATAAACATGTTAACATTTTGGTGTGTATCTAACTACAGCTTTATCCATCCTGTTGAAATACGATCATTTCCCTAGTTTACAAAATTGCTTAAAACAATCATAACGTCTGAATCTGTAACTTGTTTTCTCATGTAATGTATCAACAGGATCTGTTCATTTCCATAAATATGAACCGTTCTAAAAATTGTCTCTAAATTTCAACACTGAATGAATTCAAAATTAACTTTGCATATGGTGAGTTCCATCTTTATTTCATTCATTCAATTTCATTAATTCTCTCATTCTTCTTGCTTGTCCCTGACCCAACTGTTTCCTCATATCTTCTCTTCTCTGTACTACTCCTGATGCTTTCCACTGTTACCCTGCTAATATTGGTGGCACATGGTGAGTAAGTTCCTCAACCTCTATGAGAGTTTTCCTACCTTGGCACCTTAAGGGATAGTCCCCAGAGGATATCTCTCCTGAAACTGAATGTTTTCGGCACCACATACCTCAGCATTGAGAGATGGAGTCAGTATCCTCCTTCCTTCCAACTGTATCTTTCAGAACACGAATCTTCTACACACACACACACACACACACACACACACACACACACACCATTTCTTCTTTTTCTTGGGTTTATAACTGCTTACATAGCTACCTAGTGTTGTGAGTCATTATATATACTGATCTACTTTTGAATTATCTGTTCTGTGTCACTGATTTTTCGTTTCCCATGCCCAAACTATACTTTATTACAAAAGTTTTATGGTAAGAAGTTTGGTATTTAGGAAAACTAGTATTTTTTAAATATCTTTTTTCTACTCATTATATTCTTCCTTAGTTTTGCTAGCTCTTCATGGGCTATTATTCAATATAAATATTGAAGTATTTAACCTTAAAATTGTGTGGGAAATCCGATTGGACTTGCATTAAGTTAATAAAATAATATGAAATATTTTACCAAGAGAAAACATCTATTCCTCTAATTGTTCAGGTCTTGTTTTTTTTTTTGTTGTTGTTGTTGTTATTTTAATAATAATACAATTTCTCTCACAGAGGTACTATTTTAAAACGTATTCCTTGTATTTTATAATTTTTAAATTGTAATTGGAACATTTATTTTTCAGTCCTATTAACTTGTTATTGGGAATTATCTATGAGACTTTTCATGTTTATTAGGTATCCACCCAACTTAACTAAATTTTATTTTAATTTNTTATTTTTAATTCTTGCATTTTTCTGGGTACATATTCATATATTATACAAATAGAATTTTTTATTCTTCCAGTATTAAAAAAATAATTGTTATATATGATTTCATTAACTAAACTTTCCAAAATAATTTTCAATCACAATAGTTGGTACAGGTATTCTTGTTCTTGACTTGTGAAATGATTTTAATATTTCACCATTCACTATAATAGTAAGTTTTTGATAAATATCTGTTATCAAAATTCATCAAAGTGAAGTTGTTTTCTTCTAGTTTTATTATTTTAGAATTTTCATTAATATTACTTATTCATAAATATATACTTATTAGTAATATATGAATATATATATAAGCCACCCAATTTATGGTATTTTTGTTATAGGAGCCTGATTGACTAAGATAGTAATTATATAGATTTGTTACTTAAGTAGATGAACTGATCTTGATCATCCTTTCTGGAATGAGCCCTATTTGGCTATGGTTTATTATTATTATTTTTTTTTCTGTTTCTTTGATTGCTTGTTTGGAGGTGAAATTCACATGACATAGAACTGGCCATTTTAAGTGAATAATTTAGTGACATTTAGTATATTCACAATGTTGCTTAACCATCACCTTTATCAAATTTCAAAACATACTCATCACCCCAAGTGAAACTTATGAAGTAATTACTACCCATTATCACTCTCCCGTCCTCCTACTGGCTGGCAACCACCAATCTGCTTTCTGTATCTATGGATTTTACCTATTCTGGTTATTCCACATGAGTGAAATTATGCAATATGTGGTGATTGTGACTGGCTTCTTTCACCTTGCATAATGTTTTCAAGGTTCATCCAAGTCGTAACATGTATAAATATTCAATTCATTCTTTGTTATAGATAACTAAAATCTTATTGTATACCAAATTTATCCATTTATATATTGATGGACATTTGAGTTGTTTTCACCCTTTAGCTATTATGAACAGTGCTGCTATGAACATGCATATATGTATATTTATTTGAGTACCTGTTTCCATTTCTCTTTGGCATATATTGAATGGATTTGGATTTGTTCGGTTGCATGGTATTCTATATTTAACTTTTTGAGGAATTGCCAAACTTTTCCATAGTGCATGATCCATTTTACTTTCCCACAAGCAATGTATAAGAGTTTTAATTCCTCCACATGTTTGCCAAAATGTTTTTTTTTTGATTGTCATCCTAGAGAGTGTGAAGTGATAGCTCATTGTGAGTTTGATTTGCATTTCCCTAATGACTACTGATATTGACTATCTTTTCATGTGCTTGTTGGTCATTTGCATATCTTCTTGGAGAAATGTTTATTAAAGTCCTTTGCCTATTTTTTGGAGATTGGGTGTTTGATTTTTTTGTTGTTGACTTGTAGAAGTTATTTTTTCTTCTTCTTCTTAATATTAATCCCTTATCAGATATATAGTTTGAAAATATTTTGTCTGTTCTGCAGGTTTTCTTTTCACTTGCTTGATAATGTCCTTTGATGTAGAACAGTTTTTAACTTTAAGGAAGTCCAATTTAGATCTGTTTTTTATTTGGTTGCACATGTTTTGATGTCATATCTAATTATTCACTGCTAAATTTAAGGTCATAAAGATATACCACTATGTCTTCTTCTGAAAATTTTATGGTTTTAGCTTTCATAGAAATAGATCATTGATCTATTTTGAGTCATTTCATATGTGGTGTAACATAGAGGTCCAGATTTATTTTTTTGCATATGAATATCCAGTCATCCTAGCACTATTCTTTTGCATGTGGATGTCCTAGACTATTCTTTCTCCAATAAATAGTATTGGCATCCTTACTGAAAATTAATTGACCATAGATATATGGGTTTATTTTTGAACTTTCAGTTCAATTCCATTAGTGTAGATGTCTATTCTCATGAGAGTACTACACTCTTGATTACTGTAGATTTATAGTAGGTTTTGAAATCAAGAAGTGTTGGTCCTCCAACTTTGTCTTTGTTTTCAATACTATTTTAATCATTCAGGGCTCCAATTTGGAATTGTAATTCCAAATGAATTTAAAATAAACTTTTCAATGTCTGAAAAAAAAAAAAAGGCCATTGGAATTTTGATAGAGATTGCATTGAAGGTCTAGATCTCTTTGGATAATATTGCCTCTTAGCAATATTATTCTTTCCATCTATGAAAACAAGGTGCCTTTTCATTTATTTAGGTATTTAATTCCTTTTAGAAAAATTTTGCGTTTTCGTGAAGGCTTTCACCTACTTGATTAAATCTATTTATTCATAGGTAGTTTATTCTGTTGGATGCTGTTATACATCAAATTGATTTCAAAAACCTTTCAAACTACTATTTCTGGT
>NW_016811970.1:1473350-1509754 GCF_001698545.2 Rhinopithecus bieti
TTTTTTTTTTTTTTTTTTTTGCCTAATTGCTCTGGCTAAAACTGCCAGCCAGTACACTGTTGAATAGCAATAGGAAAAGTGGGCATCCTTGTATTTCACCTTCATTTTTCTGTCTTTCCCCGTGGTTGTGATGTTACTTAGGTTTTTTTCATAAAAGTTCTTTATTATGTTGAGGATATTCTCTTCTCTTTCTAGATTTCTCAGTATTTGTATCAAGAAATGCTATATTTTTTTTTATTTTTTGTTTTATTAGTTTGGTGTATTATATTTATTTATTTATTTTTTATGTTGAACCACCTTTGAATTCCTGAGATAAATCCTACTTGATAATGGCATGTAATTCTTTCAGTGTGCTGCTGACTTCTGTTTGCTAGTATTTTGTTGAGGATTATTACATCAGTATTTATCAGGAGTATTCATCTGTAGTTTTCTTTCTTGTAGCGTCTTAGTCTGGCTTTCCTATCAGGATAATGCTGGTAACATACAATAAGTTAGGAAGAGTTTCCTCTTCTTTTAGTTTTTGGACAAGTTTGAGGACTTGTGTTAATCTTTTTAAAAATATTTGGTAGGATTCACCAGTAAAGCAATGGTCCTTGGCTTTTCTCTGTTGGGAGGTTTTTGATTACTAATTAATTTCTATTTATTATATATGTGTTCGGATTTTTTATTTATCCTTAAGTAGTCAATTTTGGTAGTTTGTGCGTTTCTTGGAATTTTTCCATTTCATCTAGGTAATCTAATTAGTTGGTGTACAGTTTTTCATGGTATTCTCTTATAACTGATTTTATTTCTGTAAAGTTAGTAGTAATTTGCTGTTTTCACTTCTGATTTTAGTTATTTGTGTCTTCATTTTTCCTTAACCAGTTTAGCTAAGATTTTTCAATTTTGTGTATCTTTACGAATAATTATTTTTTCTTCCTTGATTTCTTTACTGTTTTCCTAGCTCTATTTTATTTATCTGTGCTCTAATCTTTACTATTTCCTTCTTTCTGCTAACTTTGAGTTTAGGTGGATATTCTTTTTCTGGTTTCTTAAGGTGTAATATTAAGATATGATTTGAAATCTGTCTTCTAATTTCCCTTGTGCTATTTTCTTTGACTCACTGGTTGCTTAAGTGTATTGTATGTTGTTTGATTTTGATTTTGGCATATTTGTGAATTTTCTAGTTTTCTGTCTGTTAGTTGATTTCTAGCTTCATTCTCCTATGGGTGGACAAGATACACTGATATCTTTTAAAACCTGAGATTTTTTTTTTTGGCCTTCAAAATGGTCTATCCTAGGAAATGTTCCATGTGCACTTGAGAAGAATGTATATTCTGTTGTTGTTGGGTGGGGTGTTCTATGCATATTTGTTAGATTTAGTTGGTTTAAAATGCTATTCAAATCATCTATTTCCTTATTGATTTTCTGGCCAGATCTTCTATACATTGTTGACAGTGGGATAATGATGTCTCCAAATGTTATTATAGAACTCTTTGTATCTCCCTTTAATTTTGTCAATGTTTGCTTCATATATTTTGGGTTCTCTCTTGTTTGGTGAATATATGTTTATAAATGTTATAGTTTCTTGATGAATTGTCTTTTTAAACTATATATATGTATATGTATGTGTGTGTCTATCTATCTCTCTATCTATCTATCTATCTATATGTATATATATCATTGTAACAATTTTGGGCTTAGAGTCTATTTTTTTTATTATTAGTAGAGAAACCCCAGCTTTCTACAAGTAGCTATTTACATGGAATATATGTGTTTTTTCATTTGCTTACTCTCAATCTATTCTGGTCCTCAAGGCAGAACACAGGAGCAGGGTCCCCCTGCCTCTTCTGCTTAACTTTCTCCAAAGACAGAGGATAAATACAAGAATAACATTATCACTTTCATTGTGCTATGTGACACATGTTGTTCTAAGCACATTGGTCTCTTAAAAATTTTAAGAGTTAGGTACAATGATTATCTCCACTATTTTATTTAAATTTACGTATCTACAGTTATAAATGAAATTGGCTCACAGTGTTGATTCTGGGTTATGACACATTCAAAAATTATATTGAAACGTGTTCATGTTTTGAATAGTTTAAATAACATTGGCATTATTGTTTCTGCCATGGTTATCTAGAATTCAGCCTCTCTAGAATTAAAGTAGAATTTCTATGTGTTTCTGTATTTACTCAGTGACCTCTTTTGATGCTTCTGACACATTTTCTTCTTAAATTCCTGCTAGTTTCTGCCAGCTCTCTCAGAATGGACCAATAACTCCCAACTTTCTGTGGGCCATTGCCACCAGTCAGTGTGCTCCCATGTCATTATAAATTCATTCTGAAACTCTAAGACTCATACTACAAATGCTTTAGAAATTTTCCTTTTACTGTTTCCAAAACTTCTCCTTTCCTGATAACTATAAATCCTATATTTTTCTTTCTGTTAATAATTCCTCTACTGTAATCTTTAGAGAAATGACTGAAAGCTTTTATACGATAGCTCTAGAATTCCTCAGACCAACTGTAACTTGCCTATAATTTTTAAATAGTTGCTTCTTCCTCTCACCTACCTTATTTCATCCCCCTCAATTCTCTGACTGAATGCTGCAATATACTCCATTTATCTCTGCTTCTAACTGGTTGCTACCAGGGATGGATTTCATAATGTAAGCAAAGAAGCTTTGGTGTTGATCACAGGAACCAAACTGTGAGGATTCTATTCTCAGCCTCCCTTTCCAGCTCTGTGACTGTGTACGGGTCACTTAACTACTCTGTGGCTCAGTTTTACCCACAAAGTGGAGACAATCGTTGTACCTAACTCATGTAATTATTAAGAGACAAATGTGCTTAGAACAACATCTATCACATAATACAGTGAAAGTGATAATGTTATTCTTATATTTACTCTCTGTCTTTGGAGGGAGGGAAGAAGGAGCAGAGAGAAAGAAAGAAAGAGAGAGAGAGAGAGACAGAGAGACCCACCCTTCTCCTGTGTTCTCCCTTGGGACCCATATTGTCAACTGTATTAGTCCGTTTTCACACTGCTGAATGAGAAATTTACAAAAGAAAGAGTTTTATTTGGACTTACAGTTCCACGTGGCTGGGGAAGCCTCGTAAAAGCAAGGAGTAGCAAGTCACTCTTACATTGATGGCAGCAAGCAAAGAGAATGAGAGACAAGTGAAATGGGTTTCCCCTTATCAAACCATCAGATCTCATGAGACTGATTCATTACCATGAGAACAATATGGGGAAACTGTCTCCATGATTAATTTATCTCCCACTGGGTCCCTCCCACAACCTGTGGGAGAAACAATTCATGGTAAGATCTATCATCAACCAACCAGTTGAGCTTGCTTCTTATTTTGTACCTCAGAATACCCCATTTTAAGGAAAAGTGATAGGTTCTACCCACTGAGTCCCTTCAACTGAGACCTAGCCAATCTCTGGATATACATTTTATAAATATCTTCTTATGATTAAACATTAAATCACAACTGAGTGCTACAAATACATAAGTCTCACTATCCATGTTTTTAGTACATGTTGTAGTGACAATGTAGAAATGGTATGGTCAGAAACATTTAATATGTGCACCATTGAATGAATTCTTCTTCCATTTAAACCTTTCATTTGCTAAATTATGTTTTAAAGTGAAATATAAACATTTTCAGAAAAAAAGAGCCACCTAGGTCTGAAAGTGACCAGAAATCTTGAAGAAAGATGAAAGAAAGGAAAAAAGGGAGTGAGATATAAACAAACTGTATGATATACCTAAATGTGGGTTTGCTTTATTTCTCATATTTATTTTCCAGTTTATTCACAACTGTGGCCTGCTGCATTTGACTGTGCTTGAGATAATTTTACCTATTCTTACTGCCTACTCTACTGGTCATTACTACCCTTCACTTATCTATTCAAATATTTATTAAATACCTTCCTTCTTTCATATTTTGATTGGTCCAGCAAAATTCTGTTACAATGCAAAGTGCTCCACACCAGGAAATGCTGATTAACTTTAATTTTGTTCTTATGCTGACGCTAATGTTTCCATAGCCCTCTCAGATACTCAAATTCCTCAAGAAGCTAAACCTACTATTTGTGGTGAGGTAGGTACCACAACTGGGTAAACAGTTAAAGAGCAGTATGAATTTGATCTTCAGCTTGATATTCTGTTGGCAGTAGATTCTGTGAGCCTCCAAAGAAGTGGCTCATTTTTACCACTCTTCTGTACCTTTAGGTGGCAACTACTATTTTAGCCACTACAGGGATAAAAATATAAGATAGTCAATGAATCTTTATTACATGACTAAATAACTCTTATGTGAAGCACAACATAAGGATGGTAAGTCCAAATGTCATGGGCATCTCAGAAGGTGAGGCTACAAACAGGGCTAGTGCAGTATGACACAGTGCACCACAATCTTTCAGGAAATGGTAAGAATAAATTTTTTGCAAAAATTTGCACCAGAGTAAAGGCACCCTACATTTTTTTTTAATAGCACCATTTCAGAATGAATATACATCTATTTTTTTTTAATTTCCAAGAATTCAGAACAATTTTGGCATTAGAAATCATTATATATATACTTTCTCTATCTTAAGAAGCTTTTAACATCCTTTTTGTAAGTTTTCATAGAGAAAAAAATAATACTAAGTTACTTACTGATCATACGTAAGTAGTTCTCCCTTTGCGAACTTGCCTCTTTTTACATGAAGAAAAAACTTTATGTTCCATCAGACTAGACTAGAGCTAGAAGAAGAGAGGATTTCCCAAGTACATGTGGGTATAGGCAGGAGGCAGTGTCATCCCTTAGGTGTTCGAAACATTCTATAATTTACCCTCTCTTATCAGGAGAGAGTAATTTTCTTGCTTTACTCATTTCTATTCTGGGCAGAAAGTCAGTGTAAAATTTTATTTTGCTTCCGATTCTTACCTTCTTGGAAAATTCTCACTTCCAGCTCACTCTCCCTACTGCTTCCTAAAGGGATGTATACCTTTCTTTCAGAATCCATATCTTAAAGTACAATTAAAACAGAATACATATAGATTTTAAGCAAATTTTGCACATTTAAAAAATCTTAAGTATTTCTTACTTCTAGTTATTTTCTTTTAAAGCAGCATTTCATTTCTAATTTAGTAATACAGATCTAAATTGCTGCCCCCCCAATTTTCATCCCCAAGTTGGTGGTTATTGAAGAAATATTTATTGTAATGTATGCAACCAGGTAAAATTCATATTTGAAAACTGTATGGCTCCGAAGTTCAAAAGAGGCTAGATTTTTTAAGTTGATAATATGAGTCTTAAATGTTACTTTTGGGTATTCATATGACTGATAATTTTCCTTTATTGTCATATTTTGGTGATATTTATCATAATATGCATATATTTTGCCTTTTTCCTCTGATTTAGCTGAAACTTTCAAATAGGATTCTATATAGCTAATACCAGTTTTGAAAAAAACAGCGACTGATGCAGTAATGTTTTATTGAGCTGGAACAAGAAGCTCTTCTGAACATAAATAATTCAA
Source organism: Rhinopithecus bieti (assembly GCF_001698545.2). Lineage (NCBI taxonomy): Eukaryota > Metazoa > Chordata > Mammalia > Primates > Cercopithecidae > Rhinopithecus > Rhinopithecus bieti. Next base: position 1,478,865 of record NW_016811970.1, read on the forward strand.
TTAGTTGAAATCAGAGTTACACTACATTCAGTGTTAGGTAAAACTAATATATAACAATAAGGATAGGATCAATGTAAACTTGCAAATAGTAGAAGAGATGAGCTTTATACTAACTATTTAATGCAGCCCTGAAAGGCAAATCCCAGCCCATTATCAGACATGAAGAGAAATAAATGAAGGAAAACTGAATGATTAAATGCTTTCATCTGGAAATTTGATTTCAATAATCAGAAACCCTACAATTCTCCTAATTCATCATGGTCTTTGTTTATTACTAATAAATTAATGTGCTGATGGAAAGAATTCATTACCCTTTCTATACACTTCACTAGTTGCAGGTCATTTATTAATCTGTGTTATCTGGTGAGACTAAAACAGCTGTAATTACATTGTTAAACATTGATTAATAAGCAACTCTCATAACTAATAAAAGAAACATGTAAAATGTGTATTCTTTCAAGTATTTAGCTTAAAGTTTTACTCTCCTCTTGGGAATAAGAAATTTCAGAATGTCATTAATATTCTTTCAGAGCAAACTTGATTTGCTTTTGCAGCTGCTTCCAGTCACACCTATGAAACCTGATTACCAAAAAGAATTCAGTTACACTAAAGAAACTCATCTTGTTCATGAAACAATATTAATTCTCTAAAGTTAACATCCAAAATTAAAGTATATTTTATGATTTTCAGTTATTTTTATTTAATTTAATGTTAAAAGACTGCTCAATCAAAGCTGTGTTTTTATTTCCTCTATTTTGATTATACAAGCTAATACACGTCCATTTGTGGTTTGGAATTTAAATATTTTACCTATTGGCTATACATCAACAGCCAGAAGCATATTAAAAATTTCTGTAGTTACTGTTTATTGTGTTTCCAGTATAATCAGTTTAAGTGTTACCAGAACATTATTACATGTCCGATATTTTGATTATCATTAACAGTAAATAAGCAGACTACCTCTGACACATGAGCAAATTATGCAATTTCCTTTTCATCAATACCATAGAAAATAAAATGGTAATGTTACGAAATGGTTTTCTAGTAGATGTTTTAAGCATAACCCAATCAAATTCATGATTTCTTAATAAAGTGCCTCTTGTGCTGTCAAAAATTCATCTTAAAATTTGAGGTGCCATATAGTTTCTTGTACGTTTGTCACTGAACAGACTCCTGCCACTAATTTTCTCACATTCATATATGAGTGTCAAGTTCTGTAAAGAGGTAGCTGTCATTTTTAGGCAGGGTGGTGGTATCTCTGGAACTGAGGGTAGATGTTACATGTTCAATTCCCAGGTTTGTCACTAAATAGCCACGACTGGAAACAGTTGCCTAAACTATCTTTTTATGAGAACAAAAGGAGATACTTTTTTTCAAAAAGTGGCTAGCATAGTGCTGTTGGCTTAGAGACATGTAACATGTTATTTTCCTGCCTTCCCTTGCATCAAGATTTGTAATCAGAGTAGTCTTAGATTTTTAGACTGCCAGGATAGTTTTCCTATTCCCTAAATATCTCCATTAACAGCTGGCTTCTGACCTTTGAAAATCTGTTGGTTATTCTATTTAGCTTCTATCCGTTATTCCCTTCTAAGTTAATTCATTAAACTCTTCCCCAAGATTAGGATTGAAATTTTAAAATGCTTTTTTATTTAAAAAAATATTTTTTAAAATACAAAAACTAACTGGAGAAGGGAAGAGGAAGAGTCACGTCAAAGGGAGGATTAGGTAAGCGTACTGAGTGGCTGGATAAAGAGAACAGGACAAACTGTGACAGATCCAGGTGACAGAAGCAAAGAAAGGACTTCACCTGCTCTTTGGGAGAACCTGTTGTCATCCAGCTTGCAACTCAAAGCTGCAACTAGGAACCATACGTGTTACGATGCCCTTGGGTACAAATAACAGAAGCCAACAAGCGCATTTATTGGGGATTTTTGGAACATATGTAATTGCAGAGAAGCTGGAAGGCTAGTTTGAGCTGAACACTTCCTAGTAGTAAAAATACAGGAAGCACTACAAGTGTTTTTAGCAGGGATAACCTGGCAGGCTACTGCTACTGCTGCTGCTGCTAAGGAAATGAGAACAGCTTCCTCTGTCTAGAATAAATCCTAACTCTAGTTACTTTTGCTTATATCTTCCAAGTTTAGTGTCTTGGGAGGGGCACATCTCACTCAGTGCTCTTAGGTCCAGACACTTACCTTACTAGTCAAAGGGCTGGAAGAAGTTTTTTCTGGCTTCCAGTGGCCTTCAATCACAGGCAGGAGTTCTTTTCCCCACATCCCCACAGAGACAATAAGCAGTGGGGAGTTCCTTCAAAGTGAGAGGAGATTGGATGCTGTAAAAACAAGCAAACAAACAAACTACTATGCCATAGCACCTGCCTTATGTGCAAGACTCCAAACAGCAAGAGAGAAAATGAGACATAACTAGTGTTGGAGTAGAGGATGTATCTCATTGTTCCTTGAAGAAAATGCTGTAATGTAGGGCCTTGGAAACTTGCTGAGGGGGAGATGTCTTTCTGCTCTTTCTCTACTTTGCTCTGTGCTAGGGGAGACTAACTTCTACGGACACATCAACTGGTCTCCCTTAACTTCTCTTTGGCCTCAGAATATGGGAAACAAAGGCCAAAAATTACAGATCAGGAAGACAATGGGTTTGAGTTGCTTATTCTCCTAGCGCAGTTAGTCCCTGGCTTTAGCTTGGCTGTTGTTATTGTCTTTTGAAGGCCACAGATCCTGTCCTGCTCCTTTTCTACAGTGACATGTTTACCTGAGTTCTCAAAATACTTTCTCTCCTTATATACCCAGGGCTGGGGCTGAACCGTCTTTCCACTATTATAAGTCATTGGATATTTTACCATTCTTTTATGTTTTCCTTTAACTATGTTGAAGACTTTGTTCAATAGTCCCTTCTGTAAACTCTCTTCAATCACATACTCCTTTTGAATTTGTATTTGGTTTCATGTACCAGACTGACTGATACAGGTGGGATGCAGAATATGTCATTGGCTATAAGTGAACTTACTGCTGTTCCACAAATGAATTTCTTTAATATTGAGTGAGATAATAAGTTTATATAAACCTTAGGCATAATGCATGCTTTCACTAATGTTTCTCTAACTTTTCTAATATTCTCCTAAATAAGGAGAAATCAGATTCAGGTCAAAAAATTACCACAGCCTTAAGTTTGTTTATTTCAAGTTCTCATCTATCCTCATATTCAAACAACATTCTAAAACAAAGTCCGAGTCATGTTTCTCTTCACCAATCCATTTTCTCATTTTATATGTGCATTCTAAAGATAAAATTTATTTAAAGTCAAGTGAGAATTTATAATTTAGGACATTGATTTCTGATTTTCTACAAACCTTTACATGTAAAACATTTTCAGAATCATTTTAGAACGTTATGTGAATTAAACTTTTCAAAACAAAACAAAAAAATCACTGCAGTTTTTAAAAAATCATTTGTAGCTCTTTTCTCATTTTGCATTCTTTTTGCTGTACTGCCTGCAACCTGAACCCTATTGAAACAACATGATCTCCAAAATTCCTCATTTCTTTGAACCAAACCATTTGGCTGCATGGGATTTTTCGTGTATTTGTTGGAAATCTCTCCTCCTTTGGCTTTCATGACAGCATAATCTCAGTTTTCTTACTTGTTTGACAATCCTTACAATCCTTTGCTGACACTCCTTTCTCCTTTCTCTTCCAAACTTTAATACTTTTTCAGTGGCAAATATTCTTTCTGGTATACTTAACCTTTCGTCCTTCTCTGGTATTTGTCCTGTGATAGATTGCTAAAAGGTGGAATCGGGTATATAGGAGTTTACTTTAGTAATCGATAAAGTAAGTATTAATAGGTTTATACTCGTAATATTAATGCTAGTTATGCAAATTATTATATTCACTTAATTATATGTACTAACTCTAGCAGGGATAATTTGACATTTGACTACTAATATCTCCTCTCTCCCGCCGCTGTACTGCCCCTGACCTCTTAATTCCGCGCCCGGCCGTCCACCAGTCCCCCTCCCCCGCCTTCTCTTCTGCTTGTCTCTTCTTATTTCTTTTTCTTTCTCTGTTGTACTCTGCTCCTCTCCTCTTCGGTAGTGCTTTCATTAACTATAAAAACTTTGACTGAAAATATAAAGATCAACAGGTGGTCACAGGTAATATAAATGAGCAAGTCAGATGGAGGTAAGCATTTGTGTGTCTTTAATGAGCAAGGGAGTAAAGGAGGTTGCCAATCTCTTCTAAAGGGTAAGCCCTCACTTAGCAAGTGGAATATTTGTCATGTTGTGCTTTGGCTCAAGGTTCTTTGAACTTATAGTATTTTGAGAAGAGTTGAAATTAGTCTCCAAATGTTTCAGTGTTCGTTCAGAAAACTATTTTAACATGGTACAAGTTAAACAGAATACTCGTATAGACCAAATTTGGCTTAAAGGTGGCTGCTTTTTTGTTTTAAATTTTATTTTAAATTTTTGTGGGTACAAAATAGGTGTGTATATTTATGGGCTACATGAGATGTTTTGACACAAATATGCAATGCATAATAATCACATTAGGGTAAATGGGGGCATCTATCATAAAAGTGACTAATTTTTCACCCATCATCTAAACTTTAGTTTTGGAATTCTAGACCAATTTTATATCATTTCTCTGGAAAACTCTACTTACATGTATGGCCTACTTGTAAAACTCACACAATATGTCCCCAAACTGTAATCATTACCTTCATTTCCAACCCTTCCTCTTGATTTTCAACAATATTATCACCATTGAGAACCATTTTCCAAAATAGAAATATTGAAATCATCCTTGTATTCTTACTTTTCCTTTCCCAAAGTTTTCAGAAACTAGATGCTGCATTTCTTGAATCGGTTATCTTTTTTTCCTCATCACTGTCCCTATTATGACTCTAATATTTGGGTGACCCCCTAAGATCAAAGTATTTCCTTCTGGTAAATTTACTTTTGTACATATTTATATATACATTTATACCCCTGTTAACTCTCCAGTGCCTCATGTGACTTTTGAAATCTGCCTTTAAAGCTTGCTGGGAAGGGCATGCTTTCTTGGATTATGTAAAAAAGTTTTAGAAGCCCCAAATAACTGTGGCTGAGCATACTCTAGTATCCACTTTACTCATTTGTAAATGGGTCAAAACATCTTTTTCATATTATTACAAACAAATTAATAAAATGTAAAATTATCATTAATTTTCACAATAAAGTATGTTTTAATATTTATTTATTTATTTGTTTTGTTTGTTTTACAGTAGATTACTACTTCATATGTTACTGATGGACTTATCATGGTACCAACTCACTTTCTGCTTTCTGTATTATCTTGGAAAAAAAGTTTGAAAATTATTATCTTAAAGACGAAATTCAAGCTACTTTTTTGTATTCAAAAGTCTTTACAATGTGTTCCTCTGTCGCCCAGGCTGGAGTGCAGTGGCCAGATCTCGGCTCACTGCAAGCTCCGCCTCTCGGGTTTATGCCATTCTCCTGCCTCAGCCTCCTGAGTAGCTGGGACTACAGGCGCCTGCCACCGCGCCTGGCTATTTTTTTGTATTTTTTAGTAGAGACGGGGTTTCACAATGTTAGCCAGGATGGTCTCGATCTCCCGACCTCGTGATCCGCTCGTCTCGGCCTCCCAAAGTGCCGGGATTACAGGCTTGAGCCACCGCGCCCGGCCTACAATGTGTTCCTAATTCATCTTTCGCATCTCATCTGAATCTTTCACTTTCACTGACACTCTGTCCCTATCATTCTTAGCTTTTTGTGGTTTCCGAAATATGCTAGACCCTCTCACTTCTTGATTTTGCACATGTTCTCTACTTTATCCAGGATAATTCTTCTACTCTCAGGTCAAAAGTTAGCTTTTTGTGAAGGCTTCCCAGTTCTGAGGTCTTTAACCACTTTTCACTTACACTGTATTCTAATTACTTGCTAAATTTGTCTCTTTCATTACACTATGAATTTCTGGAAAGCAGAGACCTCTTTTTTAATCCCTAGTGTCTAGCGGAGTGCATGTTAATGATTGAAAAAAATGAATGATGAAACTAGCTATTGAATATATTAATTTTTAAAAAGTATGTGTGTGTGAACAAAACCCCAGAAAATATCTCTTCTAACTTTGATTTAGTGATAAGATTTGTGTTAAGCTAGATTGTGAACTTTGTCAATAAAGATGATGGAAATTAGAAATAATTTAGCCAACTACTTGTTGGTTGCAATTAGTAATATTGCTCAATAAATTTTATGAATTAAACACATTGCACATTAGTTTAGGAGTAACATTTTTAACTATATATTATGGGTTTGTTTTTCCAGATCCTCTGCTCTTCCTTCTCTACCCTGCTGTTTATCTGAGGAAATGTAACAACTTAAACTATGGCAATAGGGCTTTTGTTTCTGGCCAATGGGTAGCCCTGTGGACAGTCTGTGGGCAGAAAGAGAATGAACTTGGTATTTATTCTATTGGCTCTCTCCCCCTAATAGTCCAGTAAGTGCTCCCTCTCTTCTCCCTGAGGTCAGGAGGCAGCAGCTCTACAGTTACTACCAAGCTAGAGTTGCTTCACTGTACTTTATGGTTCCCTTACACCCCCATCTCTGTAAATAGCCTCATATTTGAGTAGTTTGTTGAATGATCCACATTTGAATGTATCCTATTTGATCCATTTCTTGTTGCGAACTTGACTCATACAATTCTCTTCTATTTCCATGATTCTTCTTCAAAATTTTAAATGAATTAAATAGAATGGCTTTTTCTTTCTTTCTTTTTCAACTACTTTACAGTGATAAGTTTTGTTCACCCTTAAGAAAGTATGTGTTCAAGACTAACTTAAAAAAAAAATGAATAAAATGAACAATGGCATGCTTTTGTAAAATGTATTTATATTCCAGGCCATAGTTCAAAATACGTAGATTGATGTTGAATAGCACTTATATTTTAAGAAAAATTCCTATATTCAAGAACATAAATCAAGTTAAAATACATTAAAATATTTCTCAGGTAAATAAGGTTACAAAAAGCTTTCATGAAAGTTTTGTGCTTGAAACAATTAAAACCTAATTTTAAACTTTTAACATTTAATATCAACAGAAAGTTATTAACAATTTAGATAATTTAAAAATATTTTACATATAATTTAGAAGGTAAAATTAATGATATAACCAACAATGATAAAATTATAAAATATTAATTAATCTTTAAAACTATGAAATAGTGAATTATTTTACCATTCTCATGGATTTCTTTCTTTTCTTTTTTTTTTTTTTTTTTTTGAGACAGCCTATCACCCAGGCTGGAGTGCAGTGGCGTGATCTTGGCTCACTGCAACCTCTGCCTCACTGGCTCAAGCGATTCTCCTGGCTCAGGGATTACAAGCGCATACCACCACACCCAGTTAATTATTGTAGTTTTAGTTGAGATGGGGATTCACCATGTTGGCCAGGCTTGTCTCGAACTTCTGGCCTCAAGTGATCCTCCCACCTTGGCCTCCCAGTGAGCTGGGATTACAGGCGTGAGCCACCACACCTGGCCACTCACCATGGATTCTTAATGTGATATGTTTAAATTCTAGAGCACATTGTTCTAATTTTTGTTCCAAAGTATTAAAACACAAATATATTGAAGCTTTGCTGAAACTTTGCAGTCAGCGTTTATGCTGTGAGACTGCCTGTAGGTGAAATCATTTATTTAAGACCCTATTGGTATTTTCCTGAATAATCCTCCAGATGATGCCCAAACATAGTTCCTTCTCTTATAATATGCTTTATGGTGAAGAACATGGCAGTTAACTTTACACACACAACCCATTAAGATTCAATCCATCAAGTTTAAAGGTAACTTTAAGGTGCATTTTAATAGAGAAAAAATTTTAAATGACAATTTACATTTAACCTCTCTATTTTATATGAATATTTTTCCTACACTTAACCCTATTCCTTTCATTTTTCACATGTCAAATGTGTTCCACAAATTTTACTCACACACTTTTAACTTTCCCAAATGATTGACCACATTCCACTATCTCAAGGTTAGTGACTCCGGCTTGTCATTTTTCTGTTAAGTATGGCCTGTAAGTGAAAGTGATTGAATCTTCCTGGAGTCCAGGGTGGGTTTTGCTTTGTTTTGTTTTCCTTTGTGATATTTTCATATACTAAAGAAGTTTTGACAGCACTGGTGCTCCTATTTTTGGGGAACACTTTGAGTTTGCTAAGAATAACACAAGGCTTTGAAAATATTAACCCATGATCCAACATTCTGATGAATGTCTGCAAGAAGAAATGTAGGTGACTATAAATCATTTTGGACCATCTTGGTGGTGATATGAACTAACAGAAAACCTGAAGACAACCAACACACTGAATCAGTCACAACTAGAGAATCTCATGGGCTGCTGGCCCCAAATTCTAACCACCTCCTACACCTTTTCTACTAAACAATTTCTATTCTGCCTTTTCTCATAGCACGTACCTCAGTTCTTTACTCTTCTGTTCTAAACCCTGGTAGTGAACCTGATAACCATCCAATACACCTTGGCAGTTCCCCACGTCTAAGACCATCTTGCTTAGGAAAGAACGACTGAAGAGCTTACACAAATATGGTGACATTGAGCCTTAATTACTCTTCTAGCCAGAGGCTCTGGAATGTGGACCTCTCAGTCAAACTTACTCTTATCTCTATGGGATCCAGTTCCCCCCCAAGGACTAATTAATAATTCAATTCATTTTAGCCTATCTCCTTTTTGCTCCTCTCTAGTTGTACAAAAGTGTTGCTTCTAAACATTCACCTACTAATTGGGCCCTTACTTTCCACCTACAAATCTGTTTCTCAATGGAGACTTTTTTTTCTTCCTAAATTTCCTGAGCCATCAACCAGATTATAGCTGTGCCTTGCTTTCCTGCTGGGATCTAACACCTGCTCTTGCAAAACCCTCTTTGACTGTTGTCTGAATCCAAATTGAGTTGGTCACATTCTTTGTACATTCTTCATGGCTCAAACAACCTCCCACACCCCTTCCCCTTTCAACCGCACTTTGTAGTTAGTCTCACAATAAACCTAACTATCGTACCCTAAACATAATCTCTATACCTGTTCTTCCCTGGCAGGTTTAGAGTAAGGTACAAATGGCTTCAACTTTTCCACTCTTTTGTTTTCTTGATCAGAACTTCACTTCTCACACTCCAGTCCCATGTATGACATAAGCCAATACCCTATGTTTCCTTCCTCTTCAGTCAACTCCACAGCACATTCTGTGTTATTCTAAGCTTCCTGAGCTCTCTATTTTTGCTGCCAGCCTGCTCATCATTGATAGTTGATAAGATAATCAACTTCAGATTAATTGTTACTCTTCAGATAGACTTTGATGGTAATTTCTGAATCAGTTAGAGACTGTTACACACTTTTTTATTCCCTTCTAGCTTTAAAGAACACTTCTGTTCCCATCCACACCCCCTTAACTTTTCTCTCCCTAGGCTACAGCCACTTGCCTTTATTCTCAGAAAATATGAAACATACCTCTTATTTTTGCTAACAGAACCATGGACATCCAATCCAAAGGGAACCCCTGAAATGCCTTTATCTTCTCCTAATATTTCTCAAAATTAGCTCTTTTCATAATTTTTTTTTGTGAAAACATATGAAGTGTCTGCCACGATTCTCAAGCACAACTTATTTATAATTCTCCAATATTCCTTTTCTTACATCTGTATCCCTAGAACTGCTATAGAAACTCTTCTTCCCCTTACCACTAAGAGGGACTTTAATTTTCACTCATTCTCCCTTTAACTTTTTACATCTCAGCTGCTTAAAATTTTTCTTTATTTAATATATCCTGTAAGCACAGAACATATATAACTACCTAAAAAATGCAATAGGCGTATATGTGACCTTCCAGTTCAATAAATAGATGGTTGCCAATATAATTGAGTGGGCTTCTGCCAATTGCCTCCATTCCTTCTGTCCTAGAGTAAACTGTTACACTAAGTTTTGTGATAATAATTTCCTTTCTTTTCTTCATAGTTTTACTGTGTGTGTGTATGTGTGTGAGTGTGGGTGTGTAAGTGTGTGTGTATCTTTAATCAATTGTTTATATTAAAGTAATACTTGTCACAATCTCTTTTTCACCCCAGCAGACACTCCTTTGCTATGGTTTTAGAGCCCTTGTGCTTACTACCATAGCATTTATCACATTTACTTTCTGCCAAACCCTTAGAAAATGAGCTCTTTGTACATTTTATTTCTTTATTCCCAGAACTTAATCAGTGCCCAGAACATAGTAGGCATTCCATAAATATTAGTTAAATGAATTAGTAAAAGAAGAAATTGGGAGCACAACCTCCTTACAGGTTCAGAGTTCCTGTATTTTTATATTAAAACATTTAAGTAGATGAATACATTTTGAGCAGAAAGATTTTCAATCATAGGGATTGAAACAAAAAGCATGTTCTAGTTAAATTTCTCTTAAATAATCCCAATTATGTCACTAATTGACTGCCACCTTGGGCCATTTACTTAACCTCTTGGTCCTCTGTTACCTAATCTATAAAATGAGGTTGGACTAAATGATCTCCAAGGTCTTTTTCCAACTGTGAAATTCTATGATTGTCATCAATGATTGTATAAATAAAAAATTCAATTAACAAGAACATGTTAATCCCTAAGCATTATCATTAAATTGAGATTTTACTTTTTCAAAGAGCAATTATTTTATATACACAGTAGGATAAGAAAGTGTTCACATCTTCTTTTCTGGCTACAATTCATCAGCAAATTCCTTTTTACATAATGTGAACAATGTGTTTCCTTGTCTAGTATGGGAACTTCTCTTGCTTTGAAGGTGTATCATTGAGAGGTCTCCTCTTTATTTAATCAATTGATTCATTACCTAGCTCAGAATATATGTCATTTGTCTTACCCTGGTCTAATGAAACCTGCTAGGCTCTCCTCAAAACTCAAATGAGACACTCTAGTCTTCATGACCAGCCTGGGAGAATTTCTGACCTTGGACTACAGATTTCAGCTTTCATGTGCTCCTAGACCATTCCAAACCCATTTTCTACAGCTAACCTATGTTATATCTTCCTTCTCTGTTCTTTGCTCCACCTCCTCCCTATTGTTACTCCCTTCCGTCCTGTACCTATATTCCATGAGGAAGTTTTTGGGTAATCTATGCTGTCTAATTGACTCACTTAGGACTTCCTTCTATAAACCTTTCCCATGAGGGCAACGCTTCATGTTACTGCTACAAGGTAGGAGTCTGCACACATATATAATATAATCACAGAATAAAGAAAATCACTTAAATATGAAAAGTCATATGTTGTCATTCTAAAATATTTAACAGCTTTATTGTGGTATAACTGACATAACTTAAGTTTTACATATGTAAATTGCAGTTGGCTTAATTTTGACACAAGTATATACTTGTGAACCCGTCAACAGAATCCCGATAATGAATATGTCTTTCATTCCCTAAACTGATCTCATCGCCTTTTATAATTCTTATTTTCTACCCTTCCCCACACTCTTCTCATGTTCCCTGCAAACCCCAGTTCCATCTACTTTTTAAATACTATAGATTTTATTACATTTTTTAGAGTTGTTTATCATATGAATAGTTGAATATGCATGGCTTATTAATAGTTAAATATCTAGCCTATTTTTCTCAGCATATTACTTTGAGAGTTATCTATGTCATTGCATGTATTAGTGAATAGTTTGTTCTAGTTTGATGTCTAGTATGTTGTTCCATATTGTGTGAATTTTTCAGAATTTATTTATCTGCTCATCTGTTGGGGGACATTTGGGTTATTTCCAGTTTTGGCTATTACAAGTAAAGGTGCTATGAACATTTCTGGTCAAGTTTTTATACAGATGTATACTTTTGCTTCTTTTGGATAAATACTAAGGATGGTATGGCTGGAAAATATGGTGATTATTTTTTTTAAATGCCAAACTATTTCCCCAAGTAGTTGTGCTATTTTGCCAGCAGCAGCATATGAGAGTCTCAGGTTCTCCACATGCTGCTAACACTCAGTTTAGTCAGTCACTTTATTATAGCCATTCTAAAAGATGTGTAATGGTACCTTACTATATGCTTATTATTTAGAATATATAAATAAAATTAAAACTTCAGTAGTAAAAGACAAGTAACTCAATAAAATGGGAAAATGTTTAAATAGACATTTCACAAAACAATATATACTAACAGAAAATATGCATATAAAATGATGCTCAGCATCATTAGTCATTAGGAAAGTGCAAATTATTGTAAATATTTTGATTTATAAAAGAATCAATTAACATGAACTGCCGAGTTGTACATAGTTCACATCATATATGTAATGTAGGTGTGCTATTTTTTCCTAATGCAGCATGAAACAATTTAATGCATAAATATTTATGTTTTAGATTATGTCCCTGTTATGGATAACCAAGAATAAAATATGTATATTAATACATATTTTCAAATTACTTCCCATAAATGCACAGTTTCCATCAATGAATGAGACTTCCTCTTTTCACAAACTTTTAGAAGTATCAACTTCTAAAAATCTTTCTAAATCTGTTTGTTGAATTTTTGATTTAATTTTAATTAAAATATCTTTTATTACTCTGGATAATCAGCTTTTTGGTATATTTATTATATGAAATTTCTTTTTTATGATTTGTGTCTTATATTCTTTACTTATTTACCTATCATATCAGTTTTTTTCCTTGATGGCTTGTGTGAACTCTATGCATTAGTCGTTAAATCTTTTTCCATTGCAAACACTTCTCCACTTTATCTTTTAATAGTGTTTGTGATACTCTTGATATTTAGCTTTAACTTTTTATGTTCCCAGCATATAAACTGTGTCCTTCACAATTTATCACAATTACTTTAAACTTAGAAAGTTTTTATTATACATTTTAGCTTTTATGGCTAGATCCTTTATATTTAAAACTTAATTAATCTATAATGAATTTTGGCATATGGCATAAAGGATCTTAATTCATGTTTTTCTATTAGTGACCACTTGTTCAAGAACACTGGTTGATTAATTTCTTATTCCCTCATTGTTTTCCACATTTTATTATGTATTTCTTTTATGAACTATTTTCTATTTGGGGCTATTCATTTTATCTACTCAATTTATCTATTTTATGGAACTTCCACACTGAATTATAATACATTTTAGAAATATTTTAATCTCTTAGACACATCTTCTGTTATTACTCTAAAATTACTAAAAATTGTTTTATCTCTGGTTGTCTGTCACAAACTTGATAATTATTTTTGTTCAAATTAACATAAGATCTCTTTAAAGTTTTAATTAAAATTGTATTACAAATTTAAAGTAGTTTGAAAAGAATTTTGCATTATGTTTCATATTCTTATACAGAACTATTGCATAACTTTTAATTTATTTAAATATTTCTTCATTGCTTTCAGGAAATCTGCAGCTTATTTTATTTACATCCCATGTATTTCTTATTCATTTTCTTACTAAGTGCCTCATATTTGAATATTACTATGTATGTATGTGTGTATATAGTATGAGCATGTATGTACGTGTGAGTGTGTATATGTAAGTATTTATTTAATTATTCAGTCAACCCTGTGCATGGAACAGTTCTGTATCCAAAGATTTAACCAACAGAGGATAGAAAATATTTGGAAAAAATGGATGGTTATGTCTGTACTGAACATGTACAGACACCCTTTTCTTGTCATTATTCTCTAAATCATATAATATAACAAATATTTACATGGTCTTATATTGTATTAGGCATTATAAGTAATCTAGAGATTATTTAAAGTATACAGGAGAAGATGTGTAGGCAATGTACAAATACTACACCATTTTATATAAAGAAGTTCAGCATTCATGGATTTTGATATCTGAAGAAGGTTCTGGAACCAATCTGCCATGGCTACCCAGGAACCACTATACTTCCAATTATTTAAGACTGGTATTCTGAAAAGCTATGCAATTTTGTATGTTTATTTTGTTTTCAGCCACCTTATCAAATTTTCTTACTAACTTTACTAGTGTTTCTATTGATCATTTTGAATATTCTAGCTGTAAAACATGTTATCCAGAAAATAATGTTTGTTTATATTGCCATATTTAGACTTTTGCTTCTTAATTTCTATTTTGATCAATTGATTGGTTAAAACCTCCAAAGGCATTTCACATTATAATAGTTTTATCAGAAATTCTTGTGTTTTTTTTCCCTAATTGTATTAGTTTCATATTTAGTATGAACTTAGTCAAATTTTGGATCCCCCTTTTTAATTTTGTGTTAATATTAATATTTTAAAGCTAGTATTAAGGGTTTACTCAAAGTAATCTAAAATATCAGAATTCTTCCTCATTTGATCAGTGATTCTCTAAATATAATGTGAAAGTAACAAAAAGAAATATAGTATTTAAAAGTATCTATTATGTTCCCTTAAATTACTATTACTTTCATAAATTGATTTGTTATTTCTAATCACATCTATAATATAGCCAGTTAAATAATTAATGGATACATTAAATTAACAAAACTTTTATTTTATCTTTGTATTCAGAGTTATGAGTATCTACTGCCCTACAACTCTTACAACAGGTGCTTGGAAATGATAAGAATCATGGTCTTTACCTTTAAGAATGTCACTTTGGCAAGTCACTTCACCTCTCTCCATAACTAGGTCATTGAATACTACATATGTCTTTAGTTAAAGTGTGTGTAGGATGCTAAGTTGGCAGACAATATCTTTGTGAATTTGAGCAAGTTACATTATTTCCTAGTTTTCTTACCTCATTTATTTATAAAGGAGTCAAGATAGGTTACCTCTACGTATTACTTCACTCTCAAACTGCTAATAAAGACCTACGCAAGACTAGGTAATTTAGAAAGGAAAGAGGTTTAATGGACTTACAGTTTCACATAGCTTGGGAGGCCTCACAATCATGACAAAGGTAAAGGAGAAGCAAAGGCACGTCTTACATGGTGGCAGGCAAGAGAGCATGTGCAGGGGAACTCCCCTTTATAGAACCATCAGATCTTGTGAGATTTATTCACTATCCTGAGAGCAGCATGGGAAAGACCTGCCCCCATGATTCAATTACCTCTCACCAGGTCCCTCCTACAGCACATGGGAATTTTCAGAGCTACAATTCAAGATGAGATTTGGATGGGGACACAGCCAAACCATATCATTCTACAGTCTTTTTCACTAAAACATCTGTACTTTTATAAAATCTTTGTAAAATAAAGCATGTATATGTGAGAAAATATATAATAAAAAATTTTGAGTCAATGCACTATGGTGGACACATCAGTGATTTTGGCTCAGACTATACTATATCAAAATTCTGGCATTACCTCTTACTATACATATGACAGTATATTAATTGTTTATACTCTATGAGCCTGAGTTTTATTAATGTAAAACAGGAAATATTAGTTGATAACTGTTATGAATGTTATGAGGACTAGATAAAAACTATTGAAAGTATTATACTCTGTGGGTACCATGTGGGGCTGTATCTGTTAAAATTTCCAACAGGAAACAGATGGCCCTTGAAACAGGTTAATTCTAGGATGATTTATTTACAGAGGTACTAATTATCAAGGTGTAGGTGTGTAGTTGCCACAATGGATATTTCAATAATCCAGGCCTTTGCAGCAGCCAAATTATTATCACACCTAGACCCAGGACAGTAGGGAAGGAAGCAGTTTGGGAACTTGGAAGGATACAGTCATATATAATTTTGGCCTTGAGGGATGAAATGATCATTAGTAGAGGGACATAATCAGCCTAAGACAAACAGAAATAAACCTCGTTCAGAATGGTACAGGGTGGATTTACTAATTAATCACATCTGGGCTTCAGAATTTTTACTCTAATAGGACCTGTGTTGTCCATGTATCTTCATAAAAATGTATCCAGAGAAGGTTCATTACAGTACAGTTTAATGAAGATAGCAGATTTTTTTGTCCAGAGTAATTGGGTCTATAAATTAAAGAAAGATTATATATCATTTAGAGTATAGTCAAATAAGTATAACATTGGTTCTGATATCACTTTCCAAATTCTCCTCACAGAAGACTTGTGATATTCATTTAGCAATGTGATATAGTCCAATTTGGATTCTTATCTTTCTGTCTCAAGTTTGTCTTGCCCAAATCTGCCTGAGCAAGCTTTACGCCTTGTAATACAAGGCTCTCAGTCTTTTTCCTGTGTGTGTGTATTTTTTTTTTCTTTTCCTTCAATGAGGAATCTTTAAGTACTGAATCTTTATCCATTGATGTCTATAGAAAGCTGTGCTTCACTTCAATATGTTCTGGAAAGTGCTGTCTGGGAGTGGATTCTAGCTGCTTTTTGCCCTTCGATTCTGAGAGATTTGTGTCTAATGGCAGCTGCTTTCTCTTTGTAGAATTAGCATTCTCTTTTTCACTTTGATGATACCCGAAGAGTTTTCAGCCTCTTGTGTTTAAAAGAGTTACTTCCTTCTTGGAGTCAGAACTGGATCTGCTGTTTCAGGGAAACATGGGTGCCATGATGCTTCTGTGGGCAGCAGTAGCTCAAGGCACTGTTCTTTAATTACTTCCTGTGCTACCTGTCAGAAAATTAACAGAGGTGGATGATACAATGAAAAGAGTGCTGGGATAAAATTTTAAACCCTGGGCTATTCAGTAAGCTTGTTCATTCTCTAGCAGTGCAATTTGGAAAAAATTATAATATGTAACTTTTTGATCCCCAGCTTTTTTTTTTTTTTCTCACACGAAGGAATGAAATAGTACACTGCTCTGCTTAACTCACATGATTGTTATGAGGCACAAATGAGATAATATATGTGATGTGATTTTCATACTGTAAAGTGGAAGGGATTACTACTATGTGGAAAAAATGCATATTCTTGAGCCTTTGGAAACAGCGCAGTACGTTTTGTAAATTAGTATTGATTTGTGTTCGTATCCCGCCCCCCCGCAACTAGCCAAATGGAAATGACATCTATTTCTCATGGAAATCACAAGGGATATTAAACAATCTTGCTTTAGCATATTTAATATAATTCTAAGAATTAATAAGCAATATTTAGAGCAATCACAGATTCAAGACTGCACAAATCAAATCATAATCATGTTCATTTGACACTGAAATATTTTCTAAGAGTGTATCTTTGCTATTCATAACTTACTTGAATAGAGTTTTAAACCTCTCCCTATTTTTTTGAGCTCTAAAATTTCAAAAATTATTATATTGACTTTAATGGAATTGTGTAACCTTCATTAAAGGCAGTGACTATTATTAATACATTAATTCTGGAATTAGTCTATACTGTTCAAATGAATCAGCCTACTGTATATTTGGATCTTCAAAAGTGTACGTGAGTTACGCTGGGAACGGTGGTTCACGCCTGTAATCGCAGCACTTTGGGAGGCCCAGGTGGAAAGATCACGAGATCAGGATATAGAGACCATCCTGGCTAACACGGTGAAACCCCGTCTCTACTACAAATACAAAAAAATTAGCTGGTCATGGTGACAGGCACCTTTAGTCCCAGCTACTCGGGAGGTTGAGGCAGGAGAATGGCGAACCTGGGAGGCGAAGCTTGCAGTGAGCTGAGATCTCGCCACTGCACTCCAGCCTGGGTGACAGAGCAAGATTCTGTCTCAAATTAAAAAAAAAAAAAAAAAAAAAAAAAAAAAAAAAAAAAAAAAGGATTACGTACTTTCAGATGGTAGTAAGTTCTGTGATAATAACACTGGCATATAGGATTAGAAGTGGCTGGAGTAGAAAGGAAGAGAGATCTGCCATAGGTGAGATGGCCAATAAAGGTCTGTTTCAGAAGGTGACATTTGAGCTGAGGCCTGAATTATTACAAAGGGCCAGACTGTTGAATAACTGGGGCAAGGAATATGTAGAATTTAAGAGAAATATGAAAAGTTCTACCTGAGAAAATGAGCTTGGCAAAGAAAATCTGTTTGGATGAAGTGTAGTGAATGGTTAAAGCTGGCAGAGATTAAATCAAGCAGTAGATTGTAGGCTTACACAACGAGATTAGATTTTTGTTGTTGTTGTTATCTGCTACTTGGAAGTACTTAATGGTATTCCTTGAGTGCTTTCCAATAGTTTCTGCAATGAGAAACCATTGGAAAGATTTAATCCGAGGAGTGACATGACTTGATTTACATTTTTGAAAGTTTGCCCTGACTGGCATGTGGAAAATGAGTTATGTGAAATCCAATGATGGAAACTGGGTAACGGCTTAGGAGGCTATTGTAGTTCAGGTGAGAGAAAGACGGTAATGACCAAGATGGTCAGTGTTCATGGAAATGGTCTGATTTGAGAAGTATGTGAGGAGTATGACCCCTAGATTATGCAGGTGGATTTGATGTGGGATATTATTAAAGAGACAAATTAATTTTGCCTCTTACCTATTGGGGTGATCATCAAGGTACCATCAAGTGTGAGTGACGACATCTAAAAGCAGAAGCTGTTTTAGGGGTGGGGTAGATCTGACGCTGCTGTTGAGTCAAGATTTCTGTTTTGAGCTTGTTATTTGAAATGCCCATTGGGAACCCAAACAGAGATGCTAAGAGTTTGGTTATATTTTTCTAGAATATGGGTGATTTATCCTAGTGGAGAGACTATTAAGTTGGGTCAGTTAATCATTAGAAAGATAATTAACATCCTAAACAATTATCAAATATCTACTAAAATCCCTAGGTATAATAATTTCAAAAATACTTAAACTGTGAAGAGCTCTTTATTTCTCAAAATTTTAAAGTGAGAGAATACTCTCTCTTATTACATGGAAGAAAAAATCAGTATTTGAAATACCTTCCAAATGACTAGAAGTCCATAAATAAATTTATTTTTTTTCTTATTTTCTAGTGATATATCTTATTTTCAATTCCTTTTAGTAAATGAAATTACTTTTGTGTTTTGCCTGCTGCTGCACAGAGGGAACCTTTAAAGTCAGAGTACTTTAGTACCATGTTTTAAAGAAGGATTCATTTAAAAGGGAGGGGAGAGATACATTTCAAATTATTTTCTGCACTAAACCGTTAACATATTAAAACCTGGTCAGTCTGTTTCTAAAAAAAAATTAGTTTTATATTGGCAGCATAGGCAGCATATAAACTTAATATTAAACTTGTTGCAATTTAAAAAGTTGAAAAAACATCATAATCCTTTTTGTTCTCGTGAGTTTTATGTAATGAACTTGTAAGTTTATATCCTATTGTGGAAAGACAACATATTACATGTAAATTAGACTTAAAGTGATTTAACATGCATATTAACACATTCTTCGTATGATATATTTCGCTTTCCTCCTACATTACTTTCTTTATGTTTGTCAGGAAAAAAAAAAAAAAAAAAACAGGAGTTGTTTGGCATTGAAAAGCAAAATGGCTTGCTAATTGTCATGCGCAATGGAAGTTTTCATAGATTTTTTCCCCTTAGTGGTTTTTTTTTTCTTTTGAGTTCTTCCATTGGTGTAAAATGCCATTAATCTTTTGTTTAGGATTATTTACCTTTAAAGCAGGCTTAAGAAAACCCTTTCAATGTATATATTTATATATATATATATATATATATATATATATATATATATATATATATGTATGTATAATAAATATATATAACTTTTTGCGGTAGATTCACTTCCCCTGTAAATATGCTTGATGAAAGAGTTCCTGGCAATCCTTAAAAGAACAGGCTGTGGGTATCCTCATTAATCTTCTAATAGTTTCTGCTGTCATCCCTCTCTGAAGTTCCTTGCCTTGTAGAGTATTTGAGGTAAAGCAAGAGCATTTTTGCTTTCCACCACACAACGTCATCCAGCCAGATCCCAATAAAAGCCACAGCTTCCTTTCAAATAGTTTCAGCCTCAGCTGTATTATTGGCTGGGATTCTGAGCCGTGAAAGGGAGATGCTATTTGTTTAACTGTTTCACAATACAAACAAGCTGAGAAAATACAACTCTTCTGGTCCTCTTTTGTGTCTCTTGATAGTAATATGGTTTTACTCTTAGTGACTGCAAAGTTACTTTGGAAACAGATGTTAGACTTTTTTTTTTTTTTTTTTTTTAAAGTTTGTAAGCATTTTGTTAAATACTGTACCTTGATAACATAGCTATGGTTAGAGTTATAAGACTAAAGAGAATATCTTACTGGTTTCATTTACAATAACATGCCAACAGTCTATAAAATGTGTTCCATATTAAGCCATAAATGTGAGTTGCTGTAAAATAAAACATAATGAAGTATTTAAAGAGAAAATATTTTCTGTCGAGTTTTTAAAGTACTTCCTGTTTACATTGTTAGTCAATAAATATATTTAATTAAAAGGTTACGTTTATAGGATAATCCTCCTTGAGAACAGAAGGCATATCTAAGTGTTAACAGAAAGTTGATCTCAAAACCTGAGAGGAAGTGTGCTATGCAAATCTTTACTGAATGCTCTAAGACCACTAAAAGAAATGACAATATATAAAAAATAAAATAATAAGAATCATGTAGAAATATGTATCAGTTACTTTATATGGTCTCTATATACTTGAGAAAACTGCAGATGATAATTCTTTCTAGTATTATTTAATTAGAAAGAAGAGCAACTTGAAACAGATTATCAGTTTCTCAACTAAAAAACGTCTATTCGTTTGAGCAAAACTGCCACCTAAGAATGGTGGTACTGCAGAAGGATGATTTACATATTTAGATGTATTCCTTCATAAAATTTTGCATTTCTATTTTTTAAAATTTGTGATTCAAGGGCCCAGAATGCTCTATAGAAGCATTTATAGGGCAACCATTCTATAAAAAAGAAAGGGGTAAAATGTATATACATTTATATAAAACAACCAGCTAATACATATTAGTATCAATTATTTCTAAGAGAGAACAATCAAAGACATTAGAACTTATAGGAAAAGTTCATTCCAATAATTGATACTTGGTTTTAAGACTCCTGTAGTACACATTCAGTTGTGGTCCTCAAAGTGTGGTCTTGCAACTAGCAGTATCAGCATCAGCTGAGAACTTAGAGCTGCAGATTCATCACCCTTATTTGAAGCCTACTGAATCAGAAACTCTGAGAGTGAGTTCTCCAGTAAGGATTATTAACAACCATCCAGGAGTTCTGATATACACTAACATTTGAGAACCACTGCTTTATGTACTATACAATGTTAGCAAGAACTAATTATAAGCCTAAGTCAGTGCAATCTTCCTAAATTTTAAATCCATAGGAGGTGCAAGCCAATCCTTGGTTATGTGATAAAATAAAGGTAAGGGTCTGTTGTTTCATTATCCATCTTGTATTTCTCAAGCAAGTATGATATTTTATAAGTTATATGAAGAAAATATTTACTGTTCAAACACAAAATGTTATTTTTAAATCTCTCTAAAAGGATATGTGACTCAGGAACATAGATATTCACTCTTTCAACATCACTGTAGCAGTGTCTATGTGGAATTTCAGTGCAGAATCAGATGTGGATTATTGTTTTTGCATATATGTCTAAGTACTCCCCCATCATGCCAAGCAAAGTAAAGTGTTCATAGCCAAGCAAAGTACTTAGAGCAAGATATTACTACTATAAAGATGCATCAGCCTCCCTAAACCTCCACACTCTGTTTATTATTCCAGTAAAATAGGTATGACAGAAGAAGCAGAATATCAAATTTTAAAGACAATTTTTTGGTGGTGTTTTGGTCAGAATACAGTGGGAGTGCATTGAGTCAGTGGTATACTTGGATAAAATTTGCATATGCCCATCTATATTTCTAGATGCCAGAGTATACTGTAGTGTAGTAACAAATATGTTAGAATATCAACCAATTTATTTTACTCTGTAGATGTACCTTTAAATATGTCCTATAGTATTAATGATTAAATGTTAGTATTAATTGCCATCTAACAGAGTATGTTATTTATGAACTTCAGGAACTCAGGCAAAATACTTGATTTCTTTGTGTTTCTGTTTTCTCTTATATGAATTGGGAATACATTTATACCTAAAAGTTCATTTCCTAAAGTTGGGGATATCTTGATCAAAAAATGGCATTGAAAATATACAGCATTTAAAATAGT
Source organism: Rhinopithecus bieti (assembly GCF_001698545.2). Lineage (NCBI taxonomy): Eukaryota > Metazoa > Chordata > Mammalia > Primates > Cercopithecidae > Rhinopithecus > Rhinopithecus bieti. The sequence continues at coordinate 1,500,959 of NW_016811970.1, forward strand.
GCTTGGCACATCACAACTACTCACTTAGTATTAGCTATTGCTATTACAGGTTGAGTATCTTTTATCCTAAATGCTTGGGACCAGAAGGGTTTTAGATTTTGAATTTTTTCAGATTTGGGAAAATTTGTATACATAATAAAATATTTTGGGGATGAGACCCAAGTCTAAACACGAAATCTGTTTATTTTTCATATAAACCTTATAAACATAGCCTGAAGGTAATTTTATACATTTTAAATAATTTTGTGTACCTGTTACATGAGGTAGGGTGTGAAAATTTTTATTTGTGGCATCCTATTGCTGTTCATAAGGCTTCAGATTTTGTAGCATTCTGAATTTAAATTTTTCAGATCAGAGATACTCAACCTGTATTATTTTCATCTTACCAGTCCCCAATTTTTGGAATAGGGAACTTTAGGAAGTATCCTATTGTGGTTGATATTGAGTGATGTAAAAGTACTTTTTAAACATTAGGGAATAGACTTTTATTTAAAAAAAAAGATTTGATATGAAAAATAATGTATAGATTATAATTTTTTTATTGGCATTTGCATCCCCAGATATTAATTGACTTTGTTTTCTACCTCAAGTTGCCTCATACATAATGAAACAGAGCTAGGAATAGCAATAGTTAAAGGAATACTGCACAAAATAGTCATTTCTCAAGAGATGCAATTCACACACCTACTGTACATTTTTGGAATGTGCTTTAGGTCACTCTTTGAAAGTAGTGTAATAAAGTGCACATCAGGAACGGGAATGAGTCCATTCTCACCATCTGTTTCTAATTTTTTTTAGCTGAAGACTCTGTATTATTAAACCACTGTGTAAAATGTTAAAATGGCATTAGAAACCTGAGTTAATTCCAGACGAGTTCAGAGAACTTGAGGTTACTAGAAAAGATATTGATAGCTGCATTACAGTGATGGATAAAATAAAGCTGGCCCTTGTTCTCAGGTAGCCATGAACTTCATTTTTCAAACTTCACGGAAGTTCAAAGTTCTTCCAAATATATTGTTAGCCAAATTGCATATATATTTTATTTTTATAGAAGAATTTAAAGTTTTGTACCTGCTTACTTTAGCCTAATTTTAGCAAATAAGAATTTTAATATATCCTCTATCCCCAAACTTATAAAATTTTAATAGTTCATGCAATCACATGAGATAATTTAGATGACTCTTTCAAGACCTCACAATTTCAGACTATTTTCTTAACAAATGTAAGAGAGTTGATTTACTTTCCCCAGGGAGTGTAGACTACAGTGTCTATTTTTTTTTTTTTTTTTTTGTGTGTGGCATCCTTGGAAACTCCAAGAACCTCCTAAAAATCTGTCTGTGTTAAGATTGGTTCCTAGGCACACACAGGTTTCAATGGGATTTGAAAAGATGCTGAAGTCTGCTTGGCTCCAAAATGTATCCATCTTTACTCCTGCCAATGCACTAGAAATTTGCTCATCAATCACTGTTCTATATTGGGATTAAATATGGCTAAGATGCATATGTACTCTGGCTTAGGTACAGTCAACATTTATTCAGCATTTATACTGAGACAGGAACTTTAGGAAGTATGTCCACGTGAATGTAAATGCTTCAGTATATATAGGGGGTTCACTATCTTAGCCTCAATCAAGTTAGTCAATTGGGCATTCAGCTATGTGGAGGAGATGCTTCTCATTTTCTTAAGAAATAAAGGCCCAGTTAATTAATCATAAGATGTTCCTGGAAACATTTTACTATCTGATTGGGTGGCAACAGTCTGTCTTAAAAAACCTTCTCTGGGAGCTTAAGCTAATTACTTGAGTCCATCCTTTTATGACCACACATCACATTGGTTTCTAAAGAATATGAATGTCTTGGTTCTTTTTGACTAGGGTTATACTTCTTTCATGTTTTAGTTCAATTCATTTCACATGAGCTAAACCCTGAATACCTGTCCACTCATAAATTCTCTCAATTTTACAATGTATCTCCCGGAATGGCCTGAAGGTCTCTTTCTCTGCTTTGCACTGATGTTCCTGCACTGCTACCATATTGTTGTCAGGGCAGAATAATTTGTTCATACACCTTCTCTTCTTCAATCTTAGGTGCTTGGTTTGGAAGTGGCCTAATTATCTGTGCTCTTTTTCAGCAATGTTCTTCATGTGCTGTGATCTGTATTCTGTACCATCTTGCTTTCCTACTTTTTTGATTACACTTCCACCCTGCCGCAATACCTCCTTTTGCCCTATCACCACATTACAGCCAATGTACTTTTGACCCCCCAAGCTGAAATCAAACACGGAACATGTATACTCCTATACCAATGAATATGGGGTCTTCCCTTTTCTCCTGGTAGAGTGTTTTTGTATTTTTTTCTTCTTTCTCCATTTATGTGCAATCTCTTGTCTCAGTATAGGGTTGTCTTCTCCGTATCTCATCTCATACTCATCACACTATTCACCCAGTTTTTTATTCTGCCTTAGTATCCATCTAGGGTAAGGATAATAAAAAACAAAGTAATGGTAGTAGTAAAGACTAACATTATTGAGTTCTTACGTGTGCAATGAATTGTTTATAGTGTTTTGCATTTATTATCATGTTTAATTTTCACAACAATCCTATGAAGTTGATAATATAATTACCCCTATCATGAGAAAACTGAATCACAATTTGTTTGGCAAGATTAATGTTTCTCTGGGCAAAAGCAATGAAATAGAAGAAGAATAAATAATTCTAAAGCTGATCTTTCAGTAACCTTCTGCTACTACTTCTACAGCTGTTATGTTCCCAACTTTCTCTTTCCACTGACCCCTAGCCCTAGCAGAGAAGAAATGGTCAAATATTCTCAGAATGATTTTCTTCTCCAAAGTGGATGGAATTTATTTATATTATTTGTATACCCAAATCCATTAGCCTTTATGGAGGAGTATTTTTTTAAAATTTTTCACAGAGTATGGTAAAGAGGTTATTCTTTTTTTTTTTTTTCATTCATTAATAGTAATAGCATTGTAATAACACATTCAAAATGTTGCATATTTGCTTGAGGAATACAGTGAAGGGAGAGTATAGAAAATTATTTTCTATCCCGTTGTGAATCAGAGGGTATAGAAGCTTTGACTGGGAAAATTGTTACAGAAAAGAGTGCTTGAAAAGGTAAATAGCTGGAATTCTTTAAAAAGACAGAAAGGGCCAGGCGCGGTGGCTCACGCCTGTAATTCCCTCACTTTGGGAGGCCGAGGCGGGCAGATCACGAGGTCAGAAGATCGAGACCATCCTGGCTAACACGGTGAAACCCCGTCTCTACTAAAAATGCAAAAAAAATTAACCGGGTCGTGGTGGCAGGCGCCTGTAGTCCCAGCTACTCGGGAGGCTGAGGCAGGAGAACTGCGTGAACCCAGGAGGCGGAGTTTGCAGTGAGCCGAGATCTCACCACTGCACTCCAGCCTGGGTGACAGAGCGAGACTCAGTCTCAAAAAATAAAATAAAAATAATAATAAAATGAAATAAAATGACAGAAAGATAAGAGAGCGAGAGAGAGAGAGATCATGAAAAGACATTTAAGTTTGAAAACTATTTCCAAGGAAGTACACTAATGAGAGATGTGACCACTATGTCAGTCCCTCAGTGCCCAAAGCTGCCTGAAACCAACTGTGAGAATGGGGTTAGTGACTCAGTTTGCCATGGTTGAAAGAGCTGTTTAGGGGAAACTTTTATTCCAAATTTTGTTCACTTTATTTCTGCACACTTTTCCCCACAGACAAAAAATTACACCAGTTGATTAGTTCCCATGGTATCTCTCCATGTCTTAGTAGAGTACATAACTATTTCCAGGCAGGGGTAGTTAACATTTGTTGAACTCTCACTCTATATGCCTTTTACAAGCCTATGTTCTTACTTAATGTATCAGTAGCTCTTTTTTTTTTTTTTTTTTTTGGTCAGCATAGTTGTGAATACTAGAACTTTTGACAGCACACTTGAAATGATTAAAAGACTCCAAAGAACACTAAACAGGTTAGCAACAATTACAATGTAATCACTACCACAGTATAACAATGTCTCACAATGTCTATAAAAGGATTTACTGTTCTCTAGCACAGGCTTCTGTTGGACTTGGACTGTGTACTGCCCATCTAAACAAGTACTGCTATATACTCACCAGGGAGAACTCTCACACGTCACACTTAACCTGAGCTTGTTCCCTGTCACCCACTTGATGCTAAACTCTAATTAACTCTTCCAAAGAGCATCTTGTATCCAGCTCTGTACCATAATGAAGGACTCTCTCAGCTCAATGTGCACTCAATAGACACTGTTTAACATTATGTATACTCTGTCTTAGCAAAAATTACATTGGATACATTGATCAAAACATACCAGCCCTTTAGAGCTTCAAAGTACATTTTGTACCAATGGCAGACACAGAGGCTGTACAAATTTGGAAGGGTAGAGAGGGAGTCATTGAAAACAACAGAAGCAGTGGCCTTGGATCTGGGCCACAATGAAAGAGCAGGATTTTACCAGGTGAGGGAAAGGAAGAAAGACATCCTACTAAAAGAAGCAGCTTTGACAAAGGGCCAGAGAAGATAATATGCATGCATTATTTGGAATTCCTGAGTGGATTGTTATTGGATGGACATATGAGGGTAAGAAGAGATGAGACTGAAAGGGTAGGTAACAGATAGATCATAAATAGTGACAATATAATTTATTGAAACTGGAACACTTTGAGAGTCAAGGGGTACACTGTAAGTAATTACACTGAAACAGCATGTTTAAATTGGTACTTCCCTGAACAAAATAGGATGTACAGTCGCCCTAGTCATAAAGGGCCCTGAATGCTGTGCTAAGGAACTAAATGAGCTACATAGTCATAGTCATATTTTAAAGAAAGGTTACTGTGGCAATAGAGTGGAAAATGGATCAGCAAAGAATTGGGAATGACAGACTTCTTAAAAGCAATTCAGGCAATTCAATAAAATAGGTAAGTACTAGGGACTTTTCATTTTTCTCACCCCATGTCTTTGAAGTACCATATCCTTCACGAAGCCTTCCTTCATCTCCTTGCTGGAATCTTTGCAGGGGCCTCCACTTAGAACCCTCTTCTTCACTCAAGTTCTGAACCAGCAAAACCAAACAAACAAACAAGAACATAAATAAGCAAATGAGAGCCCAAATATCACCTTTATCACTGATAAAGGGTAGGTTGAAGATTATGACTTACACTTGCAAGCAAGTGTGCTTCTTAACATCATATTGCAAACCATAGACATCTCTGGGCTGGAGCAAGGTCTCTCTACACCTTGGGCAAAACCTTATCTTGGGAGAGCAGGCTCATTTATTGAAAGGGAAGAAGGGAAATGTTGAGCTCAAATTTTCCAATGAATAAAGGTTTTCCATGGAACCAAGCCAAATGCCCATCAGTGATAGACTGGATCAATAAAACGTGGCCATGGAATACTATGTAGCCATAAAAAGAATGAGATCATGTCCTTTGCAGGGACACGGATGGCGCTGGAGGCCATTATCCTTAGCAAACTAACACAGGAACAGAAAACCAAATACCGCAGTTCCTCACCTATAACAGTGAGCTAAATGATGAGAACACATGAACACACAGAGAGGAACAGCACACATTGGGACTTATCAGAGGGTAGAGGGTGGGAGGAGTGAAAGGATCAGGAAAAATAACTAATGGGTACTAGGCTTAATACCTGGATTATGAAACAATCTGTGCAACAAATTTCTATAATGCAAATTTACCTACGTAACAAACTTGCACATATACTACTGAAGTTAAAAGAGAGAAAGAAAAAGATCTTCCATTTTCCTTGAATGGTTGTGGTAAAGGGGCAGACAGGATAGGGTGTTCCACTAATTTATTTACTGTTACATGGGAGGAAATGCTGGGAGTAGAGAAAAACTGTTACCTCTTAATACCTTTATGCTTGAAAAGTTCTTTCTGAACTCTTTTACCATATACTGTCAATTACATTACTAGACATTGAGAGAGAGAGATATATATTATATATAAAACCTGATACATAAATATAAAACCTGATATATATATCTCATATATATATATATTTCACACCTGGTTCCATAGTGATTTCTACTGTATTTTATATACTTGTTTATATGCTAATGTGTTGTCTTTCCCCAAATAAAGTAGAAGTTCTCTTACTCAAACTCTACTGAACATACAGACTCTCAGAGTCCCTCTTCAAATGACACTAAATGCTGCCCAAGGCATAGCACAGATTCATTACCAGTAGTCTAGTGTACCATTGCACTTCTGTTCCCACTGAAGACTCATATGCTTAATAAGAGTTGGTTAAATTTTTTATTAAACCTGCTTATAACAATAGTAATTATAAAATATAATTCCATAATACAAAGATAATGAAATATAAATGTGAACAGAGTTTGGTGTATGAAAACTAAGTTAAATAGTTTGAAAATACTCAATAGCTAATCACCAAAAATTTCCATAGTTTTATCTATAAATGATAACAAATTTAAAAAGAAAAAAAAATTTAGAAAATATTTTGCACTCAGATATTTTAGAAAAGTGTTTTAAGTTTTCACTGCTGCTTCAATATAAAAGGTAGGAATTTATATAATAGGTATATTATTTTGTCCAATCAGTAGACTGAATTTTTATAAAATTTATTACAATCAAAAAGATGGGTGAATAAATGTTCAATTTTATATATTCAAGTCCAAAATAAATATGTAATCTATGTTATTATATTTATTTAGAATCCTTATCAGCGGTTTGAGTAGCAGTAGATTTGAAAAAACCAGGAGGAATCTTAGGAAAATCTAAATGTGAGTAAAGAAAACTTCTAAGTTTAAATATGGGAACATAGATATACCTGAGCATTGGTTATAATAAAAAAATGTCATTTATTCTATACCTTCTTTTAAAAAATACTTGTAAGATTTAATTTCCTTAAAATTGTTCTTTTGGTATACTCCTTAAAGGAGAAGTAAAGGAACTATTTAAGATGATGTGATCATAGTTAGAAGAAGAGTAAAAACAAAGGGGCAGGGTTTTATATATGAAAAGCATATGTATGTGTATATTGTTGTGTGCATGTATTCGTGTAAAACACACATATTAAGAAATAAACGTTGAAACTTATAATAAGCCAGAGCGACCAAAATACTATTGTTATTTGAGGGTGGATTTCTTCCACTCAAATGGAAGTAGGTTTCCAGTTATTTTTTCTTTCCTCTTATGTGGCACTTTTTTTTTTTTTTTTTTTTTTTTTTTTGGTATTAGCCTTATATTACTTTATATTTAAAAAATTATGTAAACTTTTTTATTATCTTTGGTAGAAAAAAAATGCCAGCTTAGGCTGTTTCCTCACATAAGAGCACAGTGTTCTGGCAAACTTTATAGCTTGAGCCTGTCAGAGTAACTTTTGACATTAAGGACTAAGATTAACCAGTGTTCCTGCTTGTAACCCATTATGTCCCTCTGCTCATTATAGATATTACACTATGTTCCATGTTTGTGGAGCATTCCTAGGTGGTGTTTCTGTTCTGGTGCTGTCACTAACCAACCCTGTGGCCGCATAGTTTATAGAGTTCCCATTGTTCATTTACAGAATTACGGAAGTAGAGTAGATTGTCTAAGACCTAGTCCAGTGTCAACATTATGTAACTATATTATTTGACAATGCTTACTATGGATTTCAACTAGTATTAGCATGTTTCTCAAGAATATACATCATAGATAATTGTTAATCTTCAATTTTAACATCTCTGGTGAGAGAAAAAATGGAATTTACTCATAATATTTATTGTGTGTTTAAATTCTCCTAAGATTATTAATGAAAAACTTTGTAATGGAAAAAAGTTCCTTCTTACTTTGGGCTTCTGAAATATGAGGACATGTGTTTTACATTGTGATAGTCCTTTCTGTTGAATGGAGATATAAAATTCACTGAGTTTTCTACCTCATAATAACTATAAGATATTAAAAACTGTTGAAGTATATTTTCTTCCCTGCAACTCTTCTCTCATCTGGGAAATTGTATTTTAGATTCTACCTGAATTCAGCCACTCTTCTCTGGGTACTTACTGGCAAAGTTTTGATTGTCTGTTGTAAACTATATCACACAGAATGGAGTAAAAATTCAGAAATATTTATTTCTTGTGGGAGTGCAGTTGATTCTTACAGTGAATACTTGTAATAGACATCAACTTGGGATTTTTCAGCCTCTAGGGCTCTATTTCTAGTTTATTAGATGTTTCAATCAGATCTTCCCTTCTGGGATCGGAAACTTCACAGAATGTTACAAGTCACTGCATCTGAATCACTTTGATAGCAAAAACCTAGAAAAGGGTTCCCAAATTTCTGTATTTGAATTGTGAGACCTTCTCAGTTCAGAACTCCTTTTGATTCTGGATACTACTCATATGTTCTTCCTTTATATTCTCCTACTCCTTTTTTTCTTTTGAGTCAGGATTGAGCCTTATGGTATATGCTTTATATAGAACCACAAAAAGGAAGACTGAGCAGGAAATTATCAGAGAAGTAAGAGGGGAAGGGTATGAATGTGATATCATGAAAGGAAGTTGAGAGAAATTTTTTAGTAGAAAAGAACTGGTCAGGGGCGGAGCAAGATGGCCGAATAGGAACAGCTCCAGTCTTCAACTCCCAGCGTGAGCGACACAGAAGACCGGTGATTTCTGCATTTTCAACTGAGGTACTGGGGTCATCTCACTGGGGAGTGCCGGACAATCGGTGCTGGTCAGCTGCTGCAGCCCGACCAGCGAGAGCTGAAGCAGGGCGAGGCATCGCCTC
>NW_016811970.1:1514050-1518141 GCF_001698545.2 Rhinopithecus bieti
GCACTATTCACAATAGCAAAGACTTGGAATCAACCCAAATGTCCATCTGTGACAGACTGGATTAAGAAAATGTGGCACATATACACCATGGAATACTATGCAGCCATAAAAAAGGATGAGTTTGCATCCTTTATAGGGACATGGATGCAGCTGGAAACCATCATTCTTAGCAAACTATCACAAGAACAGAAAACCAAACACTGCATGTTCTCACTCATAGGTGGGAACTGAACAATGAGATCACTTGGACTCGGGAAGGGGAACATCACGCACTGAGGCCTATCATGGGGAGGGGGGAGGGGGGAGGGATTGCATTGGGAGGTATACATGATAATATAAATGATGAATTGATGGGTGCTGACGAGTTGATGGGTACAACACACCAACATGGCACAAGTATACATATGTAACAAACCTTCACGTTATGCACATGTATCCTAGAACTTAAAGTATAATAAAAAATAAATAAATAAATAAGAAAAGAAATGGTCAACAATGGAGATATTGTCAAGGAGAATGTGACAAACCCAGGAAGGTGTGCTGAGTTTGGCAATTAGATCATTGTTGAACTGTGAAAATGAAGGTTCAAGGAACAAAAGGTATATTGTAATAATTTAAAGAGTGAATTGAATACAGAGGAAATAAAAACATTTAAAATGTCTGAGGTAAAATAAATACCATTTTAGTTCAATGTGTTAAGAAGTCAAGGTATAGCTTTTCTACTCACTAAGTTGCAGATAAATGGCCAGGCTTAAGAAAATTGAAGAGGAAAAATATAATGAGATATTAAATAAATAACGACTTTAATAGCTCACAGATCATGGAATTCATAACTCAACAATAAACTTTTGCTGGAAAAGAATAAGTGAATAAGAAGTAAGGGATGATGGAGCTTATCAGTTATTTTGAGTTGATGAAGAAGATAGACGTGGAAGCTACTACCATGAGTCTGTTAGTACCTTCATTAGAACTCAGATCTTGCTGCATAATTTGGGTGGTCAAGTGTAAAATGAAAAATGGGCAGCCCAAGGTCCAAAATTAAGACAGTTATAAATATATCATGTTCAAGTAAACATTATTTACAACATAAGACTAAAAGCTGAACAATGATTAAACACCTTATATTCACAAATTTATGTTTTGTTTGTATGTTTGTGATAATCGTTTCATCTTAATACCCTTTTTGTGATAATATATATTTATGATAATGACTTTATCTTAATAGTCTTTTCATCATAATATATATTTCAGCTAACATATCATGCTTTAATATTTTTATTTGCAAATCTGTGTAGTTCAAGACAATGGCAGTTGCCTAGGCTTACATCTCCCAACATTTTATCAAAAACCAAAATGGAGCAATAGAATAAAAACAAAAAACACATATGGGCAAAATTGGATAATGGGTCAAGACCCACCAGTGTTCTGTATCTCGTGTGCGAAGACACACATAGACTCAAAATAAAGGGATGGAGGAATATTTACCAAGAAAATGGAAAACAAAAGCAGAGGTTGCAATCCTAGTCTCTAATAAAACAGACTTTAAACAAACAAAGATCAAAACAGACAAAGAAGGGCACTACATAATGGTAAAGGGATCAATGTAACAAGAAGAGCTGACTATCCTAAATATATATGCATCCAATACAAAAACACCAAGATTCATAAAGCAAGTTCTTGGAGAAAGAGATTTAGACTCCCACACAATAATAGTGGGAGACTTTAACACCCCGCTGTCAATATTAAACAGATAAACGAGACAGAAAATTAACAAGGATATCCAGGACTTGAACTCAGCTGTGAACCAAGCGGACCTAATAGACATCTACAGAACTCTCCACCCCAAATCGACAGAATATACATTTTTCTCAGCACCACATTGCACTAATTCTAAAATTGACCACATAATTGAAAGTAAAACACTCCTCAGCAAATGCAGTAGAACGGAAATCCTAACAAACAGTCTCTCAGACCACAGTGCTATCAAATTAGAACTCAGGATTAAGAAACTCACTCAAAACCGCACAACTACGTGGAAACTGAACAACCTGCTCCTGGGACTACTGGGTAAATATCTAAATGAAGGCAGAAATAAAATGTTCTTTGAAACCAATGAGAACAAAGACACAATGTACCGGAATCTTTGAGACACATTTAAAGCAGTATGTAGAGGGAAATTTATAGCCCTAAATGCCCATGAGAAAAAGCAGGAAAGATCTAAAATCAACATCCTAACATCAAAATTAAAAGAACTAGAGAAGCAAGAGCAAACAAATTCAAAAGCTAGCAGAAGACAAGAAATAACTTAACAGAACAGAACTGAAGGAGAGAAAGAGAGAGAGAGAGACACGAGAAACCCTTCAAAAAATCAAAAAATCCAGGAGCTGGTTTTTTGAAAAGCTCAAGAAAATAGATATACTATTAACCAGAGTAATAAAAAAGAAAAGAGAGAAGAATCAAATAGATGCAATGAAAAATGATAAAGGGGATATCACAACCGATCCCACAGGAATACAAACAACCATCATCGAATACTATAAACACCTCTACAAAATAACCTGGAAAATCTAGAAGAAATGGATAAATTGCTGAACACATACATCCTCCCAAGACTAAACCAGGAAGAAGTCGAATCCCTGAATAAACCACTAACAAATTCCAAAATTGAGGCAGCAGTTAATAGCCAAATAACTAGAAAAAGTCCAGGACCAGGACCAGACAGATTCACAGATGAATTCTGCCAGAGGTACAAAGAGGAGCTGGTACCATTCCTTCTGAAACTATTCCAAACAATAGAAAATGAGGGAGTTCTCCCAAACTCATTTTATGAGACCAACATCATCCTGATACCAAAACCTGGTAGAGACACAACAACAACAAAAAAATTTCAGGACAACATCCCTGATGAACATCAGTGTGAAAATTCTCAATAAAATACTGGCAAACCAAATTCAGCAGCACATCAAAAAGCTTATCCACCACAATCAAGTTAGCTTCATTCTTGGGATGCAAGGCTGGTTCAACATACGCAAATCAATAAATGTAATCCATCACATAAACAGAACCAGTGACAAAAACCACGTGATTATCTCAATAGATGCAGAAAAGGCCTTCAACAAAATTCAACAGCCCTTCATGCCAAAAACTCCCAAAAAAGTAGGCATTGATGGAAAGTATCTCAAAATAATAAGAGCTATTTATGACAAACCCACAGCAATATCATACTGAATAAGCAAAAACTGGAAGCATTCCCTTTGAAAACTGGCACAAGACAAGGATGCTTTCTCTCACCACTCCTATTCAACATAGTATTGCAAATTCTGGCCAGGGCAATCAGACAAGAGAAAGAAATAAAGGTATTCAAGTAGGAAAATAGGAAGTCAAATTGTCTCTGTTTGCAGATGGGTTGACTGTATATTTAGAAAACCCCATTGTCTTAGCTGAAAATCTCTTTAACCTGATAAGTGACTTGAGTAAAGTCTCAGGATAAAAAATCAATGTGCAAAAGTCACAAGCATTTGTATACACCAATAACAGACAGAGAGTCAAATCATGAGTGAAATTCCATTCACAATTGCTACTAAGAGAAAAAAAAATACCTAGGAATACAACTTACAAGGGATCAGAAGGACTTCTTCAAGGAAAACTACAAACCACTGCTCAAGGAAATCAGAGAGGACATAAACAAATGGAAAATCATTCCATGCTCATGGTTAGGAAGAATCAGTGTTGTCAAAATGTCCATACTGCCCAAAATAATTTATAGATTTAATGCTATCCCGATCAAGCTACCACTGACTTTCTTCACAGAATTGGAAAAAGAAAAAAAAAAAAACACTTTAAATTTCATATGGAGACAAGAAAGAGCCTGTATAGTCAAGACAATCCTAACCAGAAAAAACAAAGTTGGAGGCATCACACTATGTGACTTCAAACTATACTACAAGGCTACAATAACCAAAACAGCATGGTACGGGTACCAAAACAGATATATAGACCAATGGAACAGAACAGAGGCCTCAGAAATAATGCCAAACATCTACAACCATCTGATCTTTGACAAACCTGACAAAAACAAGCAATAGGGAAAG
>NW_016811970.1:1519997-1524350 GCF_001698545.2 Rhinopithecus bieti
TGAGACAGAGTCTCGCTCTGTTGCCCAGGCTGGACTGGAGTGCTGTGGCCTGATCTCAGCTCACTGCAAGCTCTGCCTCCCGGGTTTATGCCATTCTCCTGCCTCAGCCTCTCAAGTAGCTGGGACTACAGGCGCACGCCACCCCGCCCGGCTAGTTTTTTGTATTTTTTAATAGAGACGGGGTTTCACCATGTTAGCCAGGATGATCTCGATCTCCTGACCTCGTGACCCACCCGTCTCAGCCTCCCAAGAGACAAAATTATCTTAAAGATAAATAATAAAAGATGAAATGCAAAATAAAATGAAAATTTAATAGAGGAACTGAAGAAAGGGAAAACAACTAAGAAAATAAAAAATGGGATAAGAACAGAAGTAAAAAGAGTAAGAACAATGACATTTATGTAATTGATGTCCCTGAAAGGGTTAACAATGAAATATAACTAATATTAAAACTATAAGACAAAACGTTTCCAGATAAAATAAGAGTTGAATGTATATATTAAAGGGGCCCGTTAGGTGCCTGAAAAAATTAATACAGAATGGTCAACTTTAAGAAATATAATAGTAAAATATTACACTTCAAAGATGAAGAAAATATCTTCAAGATTTCCAGGTAAAAAGATCATATAAATTATAAGTCAGTAGAATTTGACAAGCATCAGACTTTTTAAAAACAACATAAAAGCAAGACAAAATTGAGCAGATTTTCAAACAACTCACTGAAAAAAAAAGTTAATTAAAGATTATATCTAGCCAAAGTGTCCTTCAAATATCAAGGCTATATAAAAACAGTTGTGAACGTACAATGACTTAGGGATTTTGTACCCATAATCTTTTTTTGAAGAATCTACTGCAGGATAATCTTCACTCAGCTGATGTATCACTGGCAATGCTTTAGCAGAAAGACTGACGGTAAATATTTTAATATCTGCAATTCTAGATCTAAAACAAAAGTAGAATGAGTGGACTACTAATGCACATTGATGGATGTTGTGGAAAACTCAAAATTTAATGTTCTTAAAAAGGAAAAATAAGGAAAGAAGAAAGATTAGAGTAAATTAAGAGGTTAAGGAAAGTGCATTTATAAAGGTCTAACTAAAATTATCACTAGAATAAAATACAGATCTTCTTACATACAAACATAAGGTTTTAAAAGCAAAAGTATACATTTTAATAAAAACTGCAAATAAAATAAAATGTACATAATTATTAAATATTATACAGTTGAAACCAGCTGTCTCAGTCATATGAATAAATGTGAATGGGCTTATCTATTAAAAGAAAATATTTTTATTTTGGATCCCAAAATCATAATTCAGCTATATGATGTATAGAAAAGACACATCTAAAACAGAGAATTTAGAAATTATAAAAATATAGGAATGCACCAAACGGTATCAGTCAAGTGCAAATTATAGAAAAAACTCCAGAGAGAAGATACAAAAGTATAAAAATCAAACCATACAAGTAGTAGAAATAAATAATTACTAGAAGAAAATTAGAATTCATTGGGGGAGTTTCTCTTTAACCTGATGAAGGGAAAGTCTTTCTAATCATGAAACAAAATCCAGAGGTGATTTTTTAAAAGGTTGATACATTTAACTACAGAAAAATGAGGAAAGAAAAAAGTATGGTGAAAACACTATAAACAAAATCAAAAGACAATTGACAAACTGTAAGACAACATTTGCAGAATATATCATAGACAACAGAAAAATCGTCCTAATCTATAAAGAACGCTTAAAAATTAGAGTCATAGTTCTGTGCATTTACCCAAAAGCTTTGGAGTCAGTATGTCAGAGAGATTCCTGCACTCTGGTGTTCATTGCAGCACTATTCACAATAGCCAGATTATGAGATCAACCCGTGTCTGTCTAGGGACAAATGAATAAAGAAAATGTGGTACATATACACAGTGAAGTACGACTCAGATTTATAAAAGGAAGAAATTTCATCATTTGTGACAATACGGGTAAAATTGGAAAACATACTAAGTAAAATAAACCATGGAAAAACAAATACCACGTATTTTTATTTGTATGTGGAATCTAAAACAGTCGAACCCATAAAAGCAAACAGTAGAATGGTATTTATCAGAAGCTAGGGGGTGGGGGAAATGGGAAGATAATAGTCACAGGATATAAATTCTGTTAGATAGGTGGAATAAGTTTGATTATTTTTGAGATCCATAGCACAGCATGCTGAATATAGCTAATAATTGAGTATTGTACATTTTAATATTGCAAAGTGAATAACATTTTATTGTTCTCATCACAAAAATGTTAAACATTTGAACCGATTAATAGAATTTATTTAAATTAATCATTCCACATTGTATTAAAAAATTATAGCACTTCTTTGTATCCCATAAACATACACAACTATAAATTGTCAATATACAATAAAATTTTAAAAAACTGAGGATTAAAGGCCCAAAACATAATAGAAATATTGGAAAAATATATGAAAGATACTTAAAGAAGAAAGAATAAAGGCGTTTAAGCATATGAAAGAGTGTTTAATCTCATAGAGAAATGTAAATTAAAAGAACACCAATAGAACCTATCAAATTTGGCAACAATTTATAAGTATGACAATATATTATGTTGGTGAGGCTGTTGAGGAACAGGGAATCTCTTTACCAGTGCGAACGTTATCTGGTACAACCCTTTTGGCTTAAAAACAACAAAAATTATTCCCTCACAACTCCAGAGGCCAGAATTCAAAAAATCAAAAGTATTAACAAGACCACACTCCCTCTGCAGGTTCTAGGGAAGAATCAGTTCTTGGTCTCTTCTAGCTTCTAGAGACTATTGGCGTTTGTGATTTGTGGCCACATCACTCCAGTCTTTGCCTCTGTGATCACATTGACTTCTTTTCTCTGTCTTTTATATCAATCTGAAGCCTCCCTCTGCCCTTCTCTTATAAGGGTTCTTATCTTTGAATTTAGAGACCACCTAGAAAATTCGTGATAGTCTTTTCCATCTCAAGATATTTAATTTAATTATATTTGCAAAAACTATTTTCTCAAACAAAGTAACATTCACAGGTTCTGGAAATTAATACATGGACATATTTTCTTTGAGGCCATCGTTCAACCTATTACAGTGAGCAATTTGACTACTATGAAATCACCTTGAAAATAGACCCCCAACAATATAAAAATATACATTGATGATATTATTCATGACTGCATTGTTTATTGCAAAATATCAGAAAAACCTCAATGCTCATACGTGGAAGGATGACTGAATAAACTGTGATACACTTACATAATAGAATATTATGCAGCTATAAAAAATAAGAAGTGTCTCTTTGCACTGACATAGATTGATTTCCAGGATATATTGTTATGTAAAAGAAACAAAGTCTAAAATAATATCTATAGTTTTCTACCTTTTATTGCAGAAAGTAGGTGCATATGGAAATATACATGTATCTTCTCATTTTTGTAAACAGAAGTTAAGGAAGGATAAAGCAGAGACTAATGAGATTGGTTACTTAAGAGGGTAGGAATGAGATGAAAAGAATGGGGGTGATGGTAGACGGCATGAGTAGGAGTATTAGTTCTATGATTATAACTATTTGTATCATTTTTACTTGTAGAACCATGTTGCTGTTTAACATCTCCTCTCAATGTTAACATCCTTCCAAATTATTTATTTTAAAGAAATAATTAAAAAATTAAAAGAAACCAGGATTTGAGTGGGAGAGCCTAAAATATAATACAAAGAATATAAATGAGCTTAACAGTGTTGCAAATGAATAACATAAACACCCTGGAATTAGCCATTTCTCCAGAAGCATCCATTTTATTTGTTGGACTGTAGCATTAATAAATGAAGATTGAGGCACTGAGTATGCTCATTGCTACTTGGGTCTCATTACCTCCAGGCCTTTTCAGTAAACAGAGCTAAGAAATAATTACCTCCAGGCCTTTTCAGTAAACAGAGCTAAGAAATACACGTACATATTTACACTAGTATACTAACATCTACATTTATTTCTATAGATAGGATGAGGACAAATCTTATTTTCTATCTTGGATTAATATTAATTATCCATGGATTTCATGGTTCTTCTAACGCAGTTGCATTATTAGACTTACAGTTCTTAAAGTGTCGTTTTTCTCATATTTTTTGAAATATGTCACATAGCGTTAGCTTTAAATTATTCTCTCAGTTTCAGATCGCATTATTTCCTAAACACTGTGGATTTCAGAATTGTTTTTCCCCAGGAAAACTCACCCAATTACCACTTAGGATTAAGAAAGCCTAATTTTAGCTATTGAAAAGTTTTTAGCTCTAAGAAAAAAAAGGAAGAAAAGAACTATTTTAAAAAGTGTTTTTTTTT
>NW_016811970.1:1524497-1528374 GCF_001698545.2 Rhinopithecus bieti
GACCTTATCCCTTATTTCCCCTGAGCTTACATTCTAGGAGCTGTAAGTTAGACAGGACCATACGAGGCTTTTGAGCTCCTGGGGAAATACTGATATATTCTTGGGTGTTTGAAAGAGTGCTATGAGAATTTTGCAATTTTGTATTTTAGTTTTGAAAAACAATGTGACTTTTACTTTTTTAAAATTTAAATTTTATTTGGCAAATAAAAATTGTGTGTGTGTAGGTATGTATATATGTATATATTTATTTATTGAGACAGGGCCTTGCTCTGTTGCCCAGGCTGGAGTGCAGTGGCGCCATCTCGGCTCATTGCAGCTTCAACTTCCTGGGCTCAAGTGATCCCCCCACCTCAACCTGTCGAGTAGCTGGAACCACAGGTGTGTACCACCATGCACAGCTAACTCTTTTATTTTTTGTAGAGATGGAGTCTTGCCATGTTGCCCGGGCTGGTCTCAAACTCCTGGACTTAAGAGATCCTCCCACCTTGGCCTCCCAAAGTGCTGGGATTACAGGTGTGAGCCACCAACCCTGGCCTAAAAATTGTATCTATTTATTATGTATACCATGATGGTTTTTTTTGTTTGTTTGTTTTGTGAGACAGGTTTTGTTCTGTTGCCCAGGGTGGGGTGCAGTGGTGTGATCTCGGCTTACTGCAACCTCCTCCTCTTGGGTTCAAGCAATTCTTGTACCTCAGTCTCTCAAGTGCTGGGACTACAAGTGCATGCCACCATGCCTGGCTAATTTTTTTTTTTTTTTGAGGCGAAGTCTCACTCTGTCGCCCAGGCTGGAGTGCAGTGATGCGATCTTGGCTCACTGCAATCTCTGCCTCCCGGGTTGAAGCAATTCTCCTGCCTCAGTCTCCCGAGTAGCTGGGATTACAGGTGCGCACCATGCTTGGCTAATTTTTGTATTTTTAGTAGATACGGGGTTTCACCGTGTTGGTCAGGCTGGTCTTGACCTCCTGACCTCAGGTGATCCGCCCGCCTCCGTCTCCCAGAATGCTGGGACTCCAGGCGCCCGCCACCTCGCCCGGCTAGTTTTTTGTATTTTTAGTAGAGACGGGGTTTCACCGTGTTAGCCAGGAGGGTCTCGATCTCCTGACCTCGTGATCCACCCGCCTCGGCCTCCCAAAGTGCTGGGATTACAGGCTTGAGCCACCGCGCCGGGCCTATTTGTTTGCGAATTTTAAGAAAACTAGATGAGAGTAGAGAGGAACAATTCTTAGATCATGGAGGTAAAAACAATGAGAAGAGAGTGGGCTGTCAAGTGTCAGCTCATATGGAGGGGGAGATAAGAGGAAATGCCCCTTTATACACATTTGGAAATGCTGCATTTAAAAGTTGGATATATGAACTAAAAACAACAAAAATTAATCCACATTTACTTGGAATAAAGCACAAAACCAGTCCAAAAGTAGCAGATCGAGGCTGACGCCAAGGTGGCTCAGGAAATAGAATTCTGGGGGTGTCATTCCCCAGCTGGAGAAGTGGGTTCTGAAGCTTGTAAAGACACACAAGGTTGGATGGCATAGCCTCAGGGCTTTAGGAGGCAAGAGCCTGAATAAAATTCAGCACTCCTCACTGCGCCCTTTCTTCTGAAAAGCAGTAAGGATATTTCTTGGGTCTCTATATTAGAAGAGGAAATGTCACTGAAGAGAAATCGAAATCCCAAGTTTATCTTAAATGTGAGTAAAAGATGATGAAGTACATACACTGCATGATTTTAGAACAACATGCCAAAATTCAACATAAAATTGTGCCGGGATTATTAAACTTCTTAAAATTTCCCTGAAAACTAAACAAAACAAACAAAACAACCAAAGACATGTCTGAAGTGGCATTTCCACAAATCTAGGGGCTTCTAAATAATAAATAAATATAGATAGATAGTAGGTGGATATGTTGTAGATAAACAGAATTTCAACTAATCAAAAATTGCTAATGCATGGAAAGTAAACCAACATGAGAATCGACAGACATGATAAAGAGAATGACCAAAGTAGGAATAATACTATTTGAAATAAGAATATTAAAAAATGATGTAAGAGATAAAAGCAATTAAACCACTAAAAAATGGCAAATTGAAGGGGTCTGAATTTAGAGCCAGAAAGTCTTGGGATTGACTGAATTTACCAATAAGTAGTTGAATAGCTGGTGTTTCGTTTCTCTGAGTTTCAGTTTTCTCATGGAACTGTTGGTTTATCTATCTCGTGGTGGTGGTGTTAAGATTAAATGACAAAATGTATGTAAAGTACCTAGAAAATTAGAAGTCCTCAGTATAGATCAGTGTTTGTCCTACTTTCCATTTATAAAAGATGAACTTAGAAATTGAAATTTGGTCAAGAGATATTCTCTTCTTTTTATTTGTTATTCTAAGTACCAAGATATATTTATGCACATTACATTTTGAAACATTGATTACCTAATTAGTAGAACTGCAAAAATATGGTATGGAATATGTTGCCTATCAAGATATGCAGCTCATTAACAACAGTCACATACTAGTTTTCTGTTCATTTATATATGTGATATCTTCTTCAGTGGGGTGTGTAACATGGTCCAAATGCTTCCCTCAAACATGGCATTCTTTAGGAGAGAAGGCACAAAGATAATACAATTAATACAATTTATTTTTCCCATAGCTTAGAATTATTTTTGTCATGGTTGAAATATATTACTTTGATGTATTGATGAACATTTCAGGATATTTACAGATAATTTTAGGAAAATTTACACATTTATACCATCCCTTCTTTTAATCCAGAAGTCTGGCATGTCCCTCTCCTTTTACTTAACTGTTAAAATATTTGTCCTTCCTTAGTAAAATTTTGTGGTACTCATTACATAAACATTTCTATTGTTTTGTTTTCTTTCTTTTTTTTTTTTTGTTTTTTTAAGACAAGGTCTCCCTCTGTCTCCTGAGTAGCTAGGACCATGGGCATGTGCCACAATGGCCAGCTAAATTTTTGATTTTTTTTTTATTTCAGATAAGATCTCATTATACTGCCCAGGCTGATCTCAAACTTCTGGGTTCAAGCAGTCTTCCTACCTTGGTCTCCCAAAGTGCTGGGATTACAGGTGTGAGTCACTTGACATGGCCATAAATATTTCTTTTTTATTATTATTATGCTTTAAGTTCTAGAGTACATGTGCACAATGTGCAGGTTTGTTACATATGTACACAAGTGCCATGTTGGTGTGCAGCACCCATCAACTCATCAGCACCCATCAACTCGTCATTTACATCAGGTATAACTCCCAGTGCAATCCCTCCCCCCTCCCCCCACAATAGGCCCCAGTGTGTGATGTTCCCCTTCCCATGTCCAAGTGATCTCATTGTTCAATTCCCACCTATGGGTGAGAACAACTTGACTTCTTTTCCTTACTGAATACCCTTTATTTATTTCTCTTGCCTGATTGCCCTAGCCAGAACTTCCAACACTATGTTGAATAGGAGTGGTGAGAGAGGGCATTCCTGTCTTGTGTCAGTTTTCAAAGGGAATGCTTCCAGTTTTTGGCCATTCAGTATGATACTGGCTGTGGGTTTGTCACAAGCAGCTCTTATTATTTTGAGATACATTCCATCAATACCAAATTTATTGAGAGCTTTTAGCATGAAGTGCTGTTGAATTTTGTAAAAGGACTTTTCTGCATCTATTGAGATAATCATGTGGTTTTTGTCTTTGGTTCTGTTTATATGCTGGATTATGTTTATTGATTTGCATATGTTGAACCAGACTTGCATCCCAGGGATGAAGCCCACTTGATCATGGTGGATAAGCTTTTTGATGTGCTGCTGGATTCGGTTTGCCAGTATTTTATTGAGGATTTTTGCATCGATGTTCATCAGGGATATTGGTCTAAAATTCTCTTTTTA
>NW_016811970.1:1528574-1563485 GCF_001698545.2 Rhinopithecus bieti
GNTCTGTATTGGGTGCATATATATTTAGGATAGTTAGCTCTTCCTGTTGAATTGATCCCTTTACCGTTATGTAATGGCCTTCTTTGTCTCTTTTGATCTTTGATGGTTTAAAGTCTGTTTTATCAGAGACTAGGATTGCAACCCCTGCTTTTTTTTGTTCTCCATTTGCTTGGTAGATCTTCCTCCATCACTGTATTTTGAGCCTGTGTGTGTCTCTGCATGTGAGATGGGTCGCCTGAATACAGCAAACTGATGGGTCTTGACTCTTTATCCAATTTGCCAGTCTGTGTCTTTTAATTGAACCGTTTAGTCCATTTACATTTAAGGTTAATATTGTTATGTGTGAACTTGATCCTGTCATTGTGATATTAGCTGGTTATTTTGCTCATTAGTTGATGCAGTTTCTTCCTAGCATCGATGTTTGTTACATTTTGACATGTTTTTGCAATGGCTGGTGCTGGTTGTTCCTTTTCATGTTTAGTGCTTCCTTCAGGGTCTCTTGTAGGGCAGGCCTGGTGGTGACAAAATCTCTAAACTTTTGCTTGTCTGTAAAGGATTTTATTTCTCCTTCACTTATGAAACTTACTTTGGCTGGATATGAAATTCTGGGTTGAGAATTCTTTTCTTTAAGAATATTGAATATTTGTCCTGCCTGTCTTCTGGCTTGTAGTTTCTGCTGAGAGATCTGCTGTTAGTCTGATGGGCTTCCCTTTGTGAGTAACTCGACCTTTGTCTCTGGCTGCCCTTAACATTTTTTCCTTCATTTCAACTTTGGTGTATCTGACAATTATGTGCCTTGGAGTTGCTCTTCTCGAGGAGTATCTTTGTGGTGTTCTCTGTATTTCCTGAATTTGAATGTTGGCCTGCCTTACTAGGTTGGGGAAGTTCTCCTGAATGATATCCTGAAGAGTGTTTTCCAACTTGGTTCCATTTTCTCCCTCACTTTCAGGCACCAATCAGACATAGATTTGGTCTTTTCACATTATCCCGTATTTCTTGGAGGCTGTTTTCATTTCTTTTTCTTCTTTTTTCTCTAGACTTCTCTTCTCGCTTCATTTCATTCATTTGATCTTCAATCACTGATATTCTTTCTTCCAGTTGATCGAGTTGGTTACTGAAGCTTGTGCATTTGTCACGTAATTATCGTGTCATGGTTTTCATCTCTGTAAGTTAGTTTATGTCCTTCTCTGCATTGATTATTCTAGTTATCCATTCTTCCATTCTTTTTTCAAGATTTTTCGTTTCTTTGCACTGGGTTTGTGGTTCCTCCTTGAGCTCTGAGAAATTTGATTGACCGAAGCCTTCTTCTCTCAACCCATCAAAGTCATTCTCCATCCAGCTTTGATCCATTGCTGGTGATGAGCTGCGTTCCTTTGGAGGGGGTGATGCGCTCTTATTTTTTGAATTTCCAGCTTTTCTGCCCTGCTTTTTCCCCATCTTTGTGGTTTTATCTGCCTTTGGTCTTTGATGATGGTGACGTAGTGATGGGGTTTTGGTGTGGGTATTCATTTCTGTTTGCTAGTTTTCCTTCTAACAGTCAGAACACTCAGCTGCAGGTCTGTTGGAGTTTGCTTGAGGTCTACTCCAGACCCTGTTTGCCTGGGTATCAGCAGCGGAGGCTGCAGAGGATAGAAGATTGCTGAACATCGAGTGTTGCTGTCTGATTCTTGCTCTGGAAACTTTGTCTCAGAGGTGTGCCCAGCCATGTGAGGTGTGAGGTGTCAGTCTTCACCTTGTGGGGTATGTCTCCCAGTTAGGTTACTCAAGGGTCAGAGATCCACTTGAGCATGCATTGTGTCCATTCTCAGATCTCAACCTCCATGCTGGGAGACCCACTGCTCTCTTCAAAGCTGTCAGACAGTGTCATTTATATCTGCAGAGGTTTCTGCTGCTTTTTGTTTAGCTATGCCCTGTCCCCAGAGGTGGAGTCTACAGAGGCAGGCAGGACTCCTTGAATTGTGATGGACTCCACCCAGTTTGAGCTTCCTGGTGGCTTTGTTTACCTACTTAAGCCTCAGCATTGGAGGGCACTCCTCCCCCAGCCTTGCTGCTGCCTTGCAGTTATATGTCAGACTGCTATGCTAGCAATGAGGAAGGCTCCATGGGTGTGGGACCCTCCAGACCAGGTGTGGGATATAATATCCTGATGTGCTGTTTGCTAAGACTCTTGGTAAAGTGCAGTATTAGGGTAGGAGTTACCTGATTTTCCAGGTGTTGTGTGTCTCAGTTTCCCTTGGCTAGGAAAAGGGATTCCCTTCCCCCTTGTGCTTCCCAGGTGAGGCAATGCCTTGCCCTGCTTCAGCTCTCACTGGTCAGGCTACACCAGCTGACCAGCACAGATTGTCAGGCACTCCCCAGTGAGATGAACCCGGTACCTCAGTTGAAAATGCAGAAATCACCCGTCTCCTGTGTCACTCGTGCTGGGAGCTGGAGGCTGGAGCTGTTCCTATTTGGCCATCTTGCTCAGGATACTTTTTCCATAAATATTTCTTAAACAGTCATCCTTTGATATCTATGGTAGGTTAGTTCCAAAACTCCCATGAATATCAAAATCCATGGACACTCAAGACCCTTACATAAAATGGAGTATTGTTTGCATATAACCTAAGCACATCATCCCAATATACTTTATTTATTTATTTATTTATTTATTTATTTATTTATTTATTTATTTATTTTTTGAGGCGGAGTCTCGCTCTGTCGACCAGGCTGGAGTGCAGTGGCCAGATCTCAGCTCACTGCAAGCTCTGCCTCCCGGGTTTACGCCATTCTCCTGCCTCAGCCTCCCGAGTAGCTGGGACTACAGGCGCCCGCTGACTCACCCGTCTAGTTTTTTGTATTTTTTAGTAGAGACGGGGTTTCACCGTGTTAGCCAGGATGGTCTCGATCTCCTGACCTCGTGATCCACCTGTCTCGGCCTCCCAAAGTGCTGGGATTACAGGCTTGAGCCACCGCGTCTGGCCTGCCAATATACTTTAAATCAGTTCTAGATTACTGATAATGTTTAATATAATGTAAATGTTGTGTGAATAATTATTATACTGCACTGTTTGAATAATAATGACAAGAAATAAACATACGTTCATATGCAGTATGATGCAATTTTTCTTTTATCGTTTTTGAATACTTTCTATATGAAGTTGGTTGAATCCATGGACATGGAACCCACAAATACAGAGGGCCAACTATACAATTTATTTTTTATGTATTTTAGACCTTGGTTGCTATAGTGACTGATATCTTAGACACCATTAGTATCAAGGAAAGCTTTTGATTTCCTCGTATTTGTATTTTACAGCTGTCATATAAAGCGTTCTTTTTAAAGTGATTTTAGGTTGATTTTTTTTTGCATTTTTAAGGTAGATAATGAGATGTTCTGGAATTCTTTCTTTACAAATTATTTCTACTGTTATGCATATAATTGACAAGAACTTTCAAAATAATGTGGTATGACAAGTGGCTATCATGGGCCTTTACATGTTGAATAAATATTCTAGATTTACTTTTCTAAGGATGATACTTTCATTGGTGTCTTTTTGTAATTTTTCTAGGAGACAATTTGTTTATATTTCCTTTAATGTATGTGAAATCACCCTTTCCTTCCTGTATACACATTAGTTGGTTATGAAGTATCATTCTTTATATCAATTTTTGAAAACATGACCTTGCATTTTGGATTACCCTAAAAGCATGATTGTACTATTGTTTACATGCATGTGTTGTGTGTTACTTTGTTAGATCTGAGTTTTAAAGCTAAATTTACTACTCTGAGAATAATATGTTTGACAGTTTGAAGTAATACAGCTATAAAACTGTTATAAACTCTGTGAAGGCAAGCGCATATTCTGTGATAAATGAAACTCAGAGGCTTACAGGGATATGCATAGATTAGATAAAAGCCACCACATATACATGACACAAATGTCACACATATGCATGACACAACATGGGTCACATATACATGGATCACATCTAGATGGGTGGCCTTTATCTAATCCATGCATATCATTTTTCTCCATAATTGCCACTTCATAGACTGGTTGAGTGTTTTCATGCTATGATACTTGACGATCTCCAGAATGAGTGATGTAAGAAATCAAGATGGAATCTACATTGTCTTTTATGACTCAACAGTCACACACTATACTTTCTACAATATCAAGTCCTAGTGTCACCTTCTCAGTGAGATCTTTCTTGACTACTCAGTCAAAAATTATAACCTCATCACCACGTTTGTTCCTTTTCTTTTATCTTTTTGTATAATGTTTCCTTGCACTTATCATCTTCTAATGTAGCAGATGTTCAAGTGTTCATTTTGTTTATGGCAGTCTCTCTTCAATAGAATATAAAAGAGAACTCCTTGAAAAAAAGGGGTTTTGTTTTATTCATTGCTATATCCCCAGTGTCTAGGAGGCTGCTGGCTAATAGTGGCAGTCAAATTGGTGTTGATCATTAGTTCCTGCTCTTTCATTCTGTTGATCTCTGCTTCATTTAGGTTTTAAATTTATTGCTTATATGGTTTTTCTCTTTGTAATACCTTTGGGATCAAATTTTCCCTTTGGTTGTCTGTTTTTTAGTTGTGCTATTATCTTGACTCCTATAAAGAAACTTTGATCTTGTACTAATTTTTTTAGGGTTTTGTAAGAAAGCCTAACAATTTTGACTGCTCATCTGAGTCACTCTTTTTTGAACTTTCAAATAATTTCGGTTATTTTTCTAAGATTATTCTTTCCTAATGTGAAATGGGACCTTCCGGAGGATTCAAGACTGAGTCTTTCAAGCTCAAATGAAGGGAGAAGGAGAAGGTTATCATATTTTGTAGTTTCAACTTGTCAGTTCAGAGTTTCATTACCAGTGGTTTGTAGAGATAATACCACTGCTATACAGGCTTCACAACAAGAAGCTTCCTTCTGCATCAAAGATCACCTTTTTGTGTTTATTATGGCAGGCATTATTTAGCAGGGATAATTCCAAGGATACACTGTGGGCAAGTGCTATGGGATCTAGGCACTTAAGGCAAACAACAATACGGTCCTCACAGGACTCTAGAGAAATCACACATTGCTGTCTTAGTGTTATAATAATGAATTTGACCTTCAACCCATTGACACTAGTGAATTCTTTTAGAATCTCTTCCCTTATTTTCCAGGCAAGATGCTCCTTTGCATGCAGACAGCAATGGTCTGTGCAAATCATTGTTAAGTAGGATTCCTCCTTACGTAGAAAATTGTCCTGAAGTTTCTGTATGTAACTGTTATTCTTCCATGTTTTCTAATAGGAGCACAGAATAATCTCTATTTGGATATTTAGATATTCATTTTAATATGATTGTGAGATAAAAGTTAGATGTGTTTCTTCCATTCGTCATTTAATCAGGAAATCAGTATTACATATTTAGCATTAGATACTCAGGTTATATCTGAGCATCTTGTTCAAAGAAAGGTCCCTTTTAATTTTTGGCAACAGCCACTTATATATTTTTTTCCTTAGAGATCTTAAACATTATTGTTTTCTGTCTAATACATTGCACAATATAAAAGATTTATTGTATTAACCTTTATACAATACAAATGTATTAATCTAATACATTTCAAAGATTTTAAAGTTTTAATTGTTTACTTATGCGCTTCCATTTTCTCTTATATGTGGAGTGTTCTATATGGCTAAGAAGGCTGTCCGTTTCATTTGTCATTGTATCTTCACTGCATAGGCTAGTGCATGGAAGTCAATAGAATTTAAATTTATATATGAATAATGGTAAATTTTAGATAGAATGCCAGGCTTACGATATGAATAAGGCAGACTGTCTGTTTAATCTATGGCAGATCAGGCCTCAGACCTTCACAGTCCTCAGCTTTAATGCACTCATTTTGTGGTATTCATTTTTTAAATTAGTAGAGAGAAATATGAAAATACAAGGAAATGTATCTAACCCCAACTTGTTGGGAACAGCTAAAGGAGTTAGCGCTATTTAAACTGGCAAAATAATAATATCGTATATACACATATATATGCCATTATAAAATATAGCAATAAAACTGGTTGTACATTTTCTGTACTTATTAAACACATAGCAAGAAAATTGGCCTTTACTACCATGGAAAATAAAACTGAACTACAACGAATAAAAATTTCACAGTAAGATCATTAATGGCAGGAAAAATGGCCAAAGGGCATTACAGAATATTCTTTATTTTCAATATCCTCTGAAAAAAAAATGTAGTATCAATTTGGTGTTGTGGATACAGACCTTGTAAAGGCAAATCATCTTTTAAAATTTGTTTCATATGTACAAATAAACTAGAGTAAAATACTTAAGACACATTTTTGACATGAGCTAAGTGTAGGCCTGGAATAATTTGCTAAATGTCACAAGAGAGGGAAAAAAATTAGACTAAATAGCTGCCTTTAAGCTTAACTATAGTATTTTCTTGTATCTGTGTTTAAAAAGTCACCCCTGCTAGCTAACAGAAAACATTAAATCAAAAGGATTTAGCATTGTGGTTAATGTCTTGTTCTTTATGATCTGCACAGGCCTAGATATTGCAGCACATATTTTACATATGTAATTCTGCTTTGGGACTACTCTAAAACCATCGTACAATATGCTGAATTAATAATGCTTATAAGTGTAATATATATAGGGAGAGTTTGAACAAGTCTTGATGAAAGGTGATATATATTTATGAGGTGCCAGATGTTTGCCTTTAAAAGTAATTTTTATTAACCCACACTATTGAGATTTGTATTGAAGTGGTCTCTTTGTGGTAGTATATTGTTTAAAATATGTTCTGTGAGATTTAGGCACAATGGGGTGAATAAAAGAATAAGTACCTGTCTAAATTTTATGTATTTTAAAATTGAACCATGGGGTACATTTTAATGCAGGTGCAATGTAATAGACAGAAAACAATAAAAGGCTTATACATTTCATATGCAACTGCAGGTGTTAAAATGTACATATTATTATTATTTTAAATATTTTCTTTTCTTTTTATTATGGAGGTAATCATGATATCATATGCTTATATAATGTGTTTCTTGCTAGGTGTTCAAAACACATTGCAGTCATTCATTATTTCACATTTCATAACTTCCCTACAGGGAAGCAAGGACAAGTATTATCGCCCCATTTTACAGACAAGACAACTGGTTAACAAATGGCTGCTCTCCAAATGTCAGAGATTTTTTTTTTTTTTTTTTTCCTGGCCTTACATAGCATGTGTCCACTGGGCTGATTCCATTGCTGCTGAGCACCAGGGTCACCAATCCTTTGATTACTGCCCTGGCTATTGTTACTAGCACACTTAAGTGTTCATTTCTTTCTAAACACAAGGCACAGTCCACATTGCAAATATTAATGACAGTTTACTGAACATTTCAGGAAGCAGAGGTGTATATTACAAAGTGACTACATTCAACAACTGCCCAGGTGCAGACTGGTCACAGATCCCCTTACTGGCTTGCTTCCTGTCCTACTGCTGACTCGTTTCCTTGTGGCCAGGACTATTAATCTCTTGCTATATCGCAAAGCCTGATGTATATCTACTCTAGGCTTCAGGAAGAGTAGAACACGTTTTCTTCCCTTAATCTAAAATCCATTTCCATAGGTCCCAGAATTTTCTTCCTAAGATGGAAATTTCCATTTCTTTTAAAGGAAGCATCCTTCTCATCTACACAAGTGAGTTCCATCTTACGGAACCAAATTTACTTAATAGTCAAATCCACTATGTCTGACTTATTTAGCCTTGAATAACACTATGTATTTGACAGAAACAGCCTGGCCAGATGGGCTTACATCTAATTTTATTTCTCCTCAATAAAGAGTTAGCATATGATGGTGTTAAGTCTTGTTCAAGTTTTCTTGTTTTTGTGATATATGATCCTAAGATGTATAGTAACAAACACTTCATCAGAAGCTAAAGTTTCAAGGCCCATCCACACACTGGGGCATGTTTGAATCTCACGGATTTATTCACACAATTACTGATTCATTAAACATTTATTTAAAAGTTTGTCTGAGTGTGATGGTTACTGAGCCACACAACAAAAACTAATTAGACAGGATGCCTGCCCTCAGTCATCTTGTAGTTTAGATAAAGTAAGCCACAATCATCAAACATTTTTCTTTTTTAAAAAAGTGTTTCAGTTTTCATCCATAAATTTGTTCTCCACTGGATACCATCTGGAGGGACTTTAAATCAGGTGCTCTATCAAGGAAAGGATAACACTAATTCACTCGATCTCTCTTCCAAAGCAGAATTACAAAGCAGATAAGATGGGTTGTGGGTTACTCTCACAAGCCATCTTATCTCTGAAAAAGCTGAAAGCATACTTTTAGAAGTCTTTACCCATGCAATAATTCAATGCATAATTCATGGCACCACTTGTTCCAACTTATCCAGTGAAGTAGTGACAAGAGAATGGGCAGCTGTTTTATCTGTAAATTTTTCTAAAGCAAGAAGAAGAGTTTTCTTAATATTGGCCTCATCAGTAAACTCAGAATGAACAGTGATAAAAGATTATGTGAAAATGAAGACTGAATTCTTTTTATAGAATTTCTTAGGGACATACTTGATTGGAAAAGAGTTTTCAAATGGCACCATAACTCCTCTTAAACAATTAAAAATTTGCTTTTGTGCATATTGATCACAAATATATTTACTTTCTAATTTGAAATGTTGGGTAGTTCTATAGTTTATTATGATAATAATGAATCATAAATAGGGAAATATTGAAGAATGAACATTCTTGAGTATATAAAATAATCACAGCTTAAAATAAAATACCAAAGCTAATTTCTTTTAAATTGTATCATGTAAATCATTTATTTTTTCTTATCTTTGCAAGTCATAAGAATAGTTTTGATTTCTTATATAAATTCATGGATTTATGAAATCTTAACAATTGGAAGGTACCTTAGAAGTCTCTTCCTTCTAACTCCCTTTCAACACATAAATAAATCCCTTAATCCCCATCATGTATAAATGATTTGTTTGAACACTTTGAAATGAAAAACTCATATTTTGAGGCAGTTTATTTCAATACTGGATAACCTTGATGGCTCTCAGGATTTCTTCATTATGCCTTAATTCTTGTCCTTTTAGTCTTCCACACAGTGACTTGTTTGGCCCTACCTTTTTAAATATTTGAAGAGAGAAATAATGTGCCCTCCACTACCCCTTCTCTTTCCTAGGATAAAACTCTCTCTTTATGTCCAGAGAAGGAGATACTATCTCAATGAGGGAGAGCAACATGAACAAACATGCAAAGCAAGCACCTTATGAATTGAGCTAGCAACATGGGCTAGAAAATGAAATTTGTGAGAAGCAGTAAGAGAAAGTATAAAATAAATTGAAAATGAAGATTGGGGTCTGATTGTGGATAACTATAGGCAAGGGGATCTTTGATGATTATTTTTAAGCAAGAAGAGTGATATGATCAGAGATCTATTTCAGAAAGATTAATCAGATATGACTAATCATGTAGAGCATTAATTCCCAGTTGCATATGAATTTTTTGTCAGTTCTTCTCTCTATATGTCAACTTTTTGCATTCTGGCCCTTATGTAATTCCCTCTCTAAGAATGTAGGCTGAACCTAGAAACTTGCTTGCAACCAACAGACTACGGCAAAAGTGCTGGGATGTCAGTTCCACTATTAGGTTACAAAAAATTATGACTTTCCTTTTACTAGCAGACTTTCTCTATTTCGTTCTCAGTCTCCCAGATTACACGTAAATTACAGCCTGTAAGAGTAAGAGGACCTAAAATAGAAGATCCAGTTAAACCATCCTGGACTCCTGGCCTAAGATATTTAGACAATAATTGTGCGTTGTTTTAAGCTGCTAAGTTTTGTAAATTGTTACACAGCAATAGGTAACTAATACAGGGCTGCATGTGTGATATTTTGAAAATATGTGCTAACTCAATTAGCAGTGATAAATCTCCTAGTGAGCTGAAGGAGTTTCAGCTGATGCATAGGTTGTGAGAATTATATAGGAAATAGATATATAAACATTGTAAACAAGAGTATTGTGATACCCATAAATAATAAGGAAATTACAAATATTTAGATGATGGATTTGATTTTTTTGGTTCTAGTGTGTGAAAATTCATATGGTTCATTCGTGTTTAACAGTAAAACATAGAACTGTGTCCTCTGGACTGAGGTATTATTGACAGTAAAAGGGAATACTACTGTGTCCCTAAAGAGAACACTATAGATTTTTGTGAGAGAGTTTTATAAATGCAAAGCAGTTAGCATGTGCAAGACTAAAATATTCAAGTAGATTTTTAAGCTAGCAGAAGACCAGCAAAATGAAGGCTCTAATTGGGACCTCAAAAATTAAAATAGAGGTTATCTCCTATATTTTGATGTGTCCTTGTTACCATTTTTTGAAAGTGAAAAATTTATTACAAATACTTGAACTTACAGAGGAGATCTTTGACACTGTAGCCAAAAGCATGAAAACTGAAACAACAATACATACAACATGAAATGCTGCCAAACCAAATCAGACTACTTTATTTTATCCTGCCTTGTCCAAAATATTATTCCATTTGATTGTGAAAATAATTTATTAATTTTTTTTACAATTTTGCATTTTAAAATATTGACTAGGTAATATGATCAGGTTTCCTTATTGGGAAGACAAGCTGAGGAAAAAGATATAAGAATGACTCTGGGGCACTGGAGACTTAACAATGCATTAAGAATTATGGGGCCTAAATCCTGGAAGAGATAGAAACCCAAAAATAAACAAACCTAATATTTGGGCATACTTCTCTCCTAAGTTTAGGTGCATCTGTAGATTCCATTAGTGATAAGTTGATCAGAACATTGGATACATTTGCAATGCCAAGGAACAGAAATTCAAGTATATGCTAGACAAAGGCCCCTAACAAACCCCTATCCTTTTAATTAGGACCTCCAAATGGTTACACAGTAGGAGAGAAGCCAATCCAGAAATAAGAAATAACCGACCTGATTACGGAGATAGAAGCCTAGCTTTGAGCCATCTCAATCGAGGTAACTGAATTAAGATGATCACCAGTTGCTGGTGCCTCTGGCTGCTGGCCTAAATCAAATATAAATACTGATTTTCACCTCACCTTTCAAGGCAGACCAAAACAACTAGAAAAACTGGACAAATTATAAAATCACTCACTTATTTAAAGGCATAAGAGAACTCTGGAAGCTCCAAGGACTAAATAAAGTGAAATTCCAGCAAGGGGAAAAATTTTCAGAGGTGAGCTAAGGATATGCAGCCATCCCTGAAGCCATTTGTTGGTCCTAGGATTGAGACAAAAGCTGAGACAACTAAGTGAGCCCATACATAGGCAAACTGCTAGGGGACAGAGGGAAAAGCAGAGATTTTTGTGAGGTGGGGGTCATATGGGACTGGACTGACATAATTAGAGGTTTCAAGGAGCTCAGGCACATAACTGGTCTCGTCCTCAGTGTGTTCTCTGAACTCTAAATCTGTACAGAGCTGGAGGCCAAAACACAAGACTAAAAATTAAAATGTCTAAAAATCACAGGAATATCCTATAGTCTTGCATTGGAAGACTAGGTGTTGCAAACATGTCACTTTTCTAGCAACTGATTTAAAAAGGCAATGCAATCTCAACCAGAATCCTGAAGAGTATTGTTTAAGAGAAATTGATAAACTGATTGAAGAATAAATATGGGAAGGCAAAGGACTAAATGTTGAAAAGAAATTACAAAATTGGAAAACCTAAATTAGTAGGTATCAAAACTCAAGCTTTATTACAAAGCTTTTTTTGAAATATAATTGATATATGATAAACCACACATTTAATGTATACAATTTGATGCATTTGCAAATACTCATGCACTCATAAAATGTCATGATCATTAAGGTAATAGACATGTCCATCACCTCCAGAAATTTCTTGTATTCTGTGTGTGTGTGTGTGTGTGTGTGTGTGTGTGTGTTTATGTGTGTGTGAGATAACACTCAACATGGGATTTACTCTTAACAAATTTTTAAGTTCATAAGACAGTATTGTTGACTATAGATACTATGCCTTGAAGCAGACCTCTAGAATGAATTCATCTTGTTATACTAATGAAGACAGGGATATTGTCATCAGGACAGAGATACAAGCCATTGAAACCGAATTAAAATTCCAGAAACATACCTTGTATACATAGTCACCTGATTTATGACACATTTAATACCATAACGCTGTATGGCAAAGGTTTTCTTTTCAATAAATTATCTAGTATAAGCTATATATCCATATGGTAAAAATGAAATCTGACCTGGTAGATGATAGATCTAAATATGAAAAGTAGTACAATAAAGTTTATAAAAGATAATATAGGGACATATCATCTTGACTGTTGAAAAAGGAAACACTTGTAATATTAGTCACAAAACTTCTAAGACCCCAAAATAGGCAGGAATCAAATTAGAATAAAAACTACTCTATTAACAGAAGATACCATGTGAGGAACATACAAAGAGTCTCCCAAAATGGGTGAAGTAGTTCCAGATATGTAACTAAAAGAGGGTCTATATCCAGAATTTGTAAAAGATTACAACAAATCAATTACAACAAGTCAGATTAATTGGCAACACTCTGCAGTGAAGTCAAAGGACACTCAACCACATTACTCATCAGGGAGATATAATTTGTATCCACACTGAGATATCACTACTCCTATGACAGAAGGGCTAAAATTAAAACAAGAAATAACAAAATTTGGTGAGAATATGGGACAATGAGAACCTCAATACACTGGTGTTGGGAGTGTAAATTGGTACAACCACTTCAGAAAACAGTTTGTCATTACTTACCAATGTTAAAGATATGTGTGTTTTTTGGTACAGAAATTCTGTTGAAGGTTTATACTAATCAGAAATACATAAACAGAGACAGCACATATGCATAAGAATTTTCACAACCCATAAGAGCCTGAAGCTGAAACTATGCATTAATGAAAATGAATCTCATCAATATAATGTAGAGTAACAGAAGCCAGATACAAAATAATACCAACTGTATTGTTGGATTCATAGCTCAAAAGCAGAGAAAACACTACTTAGGAGTAGCAATAGTAGTTACCTTTTAAGGAGGTAGGAGAACAGAGGGGAAATGATCAGGAGAGGACATAAAGGGGCTTTTTTGAGTGGTGGCCTATCGGTTATCTATTGATGCATAATACATTATTCCAGAAATTAGTAGCTGAAAATAACAAATATTTATTACATCAGTTTCTATGGGTCAAAAATCAGGTACAATTAATCTGGGCACCTGTAGCTCAAGGTCTTTTATGAGATTGAAATTAGGGTATTTGGATGGCAGTCATCTCAAGCCTCAGTGGAGCTAAAATATCTTCTTCCAGACTCACTGATGTGGTTTTGGCAGCCTCTAAATAATCCACTTCTAATTTCACATATGAGTGTATCTTTCCAAGGCTGCCTCCTGACATTGCAGCTGCCTTCCCCAGCTTGAATGAGTTAAGGGAGAACAAGAGAGAACACCATGAGGGAAGTCACTGTGTTTTTATGACCTAATCACACAAGGTCATCCCATTACTTCTGCTTCATTCGATTTTTTAGAACAGATTTTTCTAAAAAAAGGGATAGGTGTTGTTGAGGTCTATCTTGGAGGTTTCCTACTATAGATGACAGTGTCCACGTTTTTGACCTTAGTGGAGATACCATAAATGATTGCTTTATGTTATTCACTGGGCTGTATATTTGTCTTGTGAACTTCTCTTTATATATTTTATAATAAAATATTTTTATTGTCAAAGCATTTTATTTTAAAAAATTAATTTTATGTTTTATTTTTTAAGAGACAGGATCTTGCTCTTTCACCCAGGCTGGAGTGTGGTACTGTAATCATAGCTTTTTGTAATCTCATAAACTCCTGGCTTCAAACAATTCTCCTACCTCATCCTTCCAAGCATCTAGAACTATAGGTATGTACATGCCACCGGGCCTTGCTAATTTTTAAATTTTTTGTAGAGACAGTGTGTTGCTATGTTTCCTAGCCTGGTCTGGAACTCCTGGTCCCAAACGATCTTCCCACCACTGCCTCCCAAAGTTTTGGGATTACAAGGGTGAGCCACCATGACTGGCCTAAAGTTTTATAAATTGAAAAGTATAAATTAAAAAATATAAATTATTTTAAATTGAAAAATATCATAGAAATTTCTTCAAGTTTTAAGTGTTCATAGAATGAAATCAATGTAGACTACAATTGCAAAGAACTTCTTCTTACCCATTCTCTTCGATCTATGGACTGCTTTAAAACTACTTAGAAATTTTAACTTAGGGTCCCACTTACAAAAAGCTAAACCCACCAACTTTCAAAATTGAAATACATAAATTAAGTTGAGCTGATCTTTCCCTCGGGAAGCAATTTTTCTCAAGACCCTTATTTAAACATTTCTTACTTAGTATGCTTTTTAGTTGCTTGTGAGCAAATTATACCTAAGAGAAAGTCTCAAATTTCAAGTTTTCCACAAATGCCACTCTCAATATGAGTCTAATAACTTTCCTAATAACATGCCATAAGTACAGTTTTTGTAAATTCATACTAAAGATATTTTCCTTCTATATTTCCTAGAAATTCTCACTAGTGATTTGAATAACTATTTTTTTCTGACATATAAATAGTGGTAAAGAAAACATTTTCATTAGTACTTAAGTTTGAATATCATGCTTTTAATTGAAATATAACCAATGCACATGGTGTTAATAGAAAAATCAATCATTGCTTGTATGAGTCATCCGATAGCAATACACATAGATAAATAGATTCTTTCATGGACAAGAGAGGAGCAACTTACATCTAAGTGTACTTCTCACTCACTCCTTGACAAACTTGACAAATGGCACAGCCCAGCCAGTCACTTTGCCCTTCACAACGGGGAAGCTCACAGATGTGAACATGGATATGAAACACTTCTGTCACTTTCCCTCAAGTGAACAATTCCAGAGGGAGCTTGAGAATAGGTTAAAAAGAACTGACATAAATATAATGTTTCTTTTTTTATGTAAATGTTTAGTATTACTCAAAAGCATAAAATAGTAAGACTGATAAAAATATGTACAGATAACGTACATCAAAATTGATTTTTAAAAGCATACATTATATCATGAAATCAAAATCCTCAGATTTTAAGGAGAATTTTACAATAATAACAAGAAAAAAGACAACAGTGTCAGTTATTGGGCTCTTCCTTTTATTAATACCAAACCCATTCTTCTTTCTACACTGTGATGCTGTGGTGGAGACCTCTTTGTTGTCTGTTCCCTAATTGGCTTCATCAGTTGGGGGCACAGGAAGGAGCTCGGAAGGCTGGAGAGGCGGAAATATTTGCCATGTCCTTTTTGCTTGTTGGTTTGGTAGTATGGCCCCAGCAAGGACCCTGCACCCTGGCAGTGGCAGTTGATTCCCTGCTCACTTTCTGTGCTCTTTCCCAGACCACTCAGAGATGTCTCTGTTTCAGAGATTTGAGTCCCAGCTTTGTAGGGCGCTCCACTTACCTCCTCTCATCAATTCCCAAGCCCCAGATGTGCACTGTCTCTGTGTTACCTCAGTTACTTTTAACTTTTCCAGTTCTCTAGTATATGATTAATTAATTCTTTATATGAACTTTTCTGTGTTGAAATATCAGATACAGTTTCTCTATTTCCTGTTGGGCCTTCTTTGATATAATAGTCTAAACGATAACTAATTATATGATTATTACAAAAATGTGTTATGGACATGGTCTAATCTATATTGTGATTTGCTAAAGAGGGAGATCTTTTCCTTTTGCCTGTTTAATGAAAATAATTTAATTGGTTTAAGAATAAAAATGCTTCCATTTAGATTTATAGAAGTGTGCATATGAGCAGTTTGTACTCTAGTTATGCATGTAACTGCTTGGAAAAAATCCCAAGTGGTCATGCTGTTAGATAATA
The DNA here is from genome assembly GCF_001698545.2 of Rhinopithecus bieti. NCBI lineage: Eukaryota > Metazoa > Chordata > Mammalia > Primates > Cercopithecidae > Rhinopithecus > Rhinopithecus bieti. The sequence continues at coordinate 1,544,526 of NW_016811970.1, forward strand.
AAACCAAAATTTAGCTAAGATTTGTAATATGCATCATTTTAAGAAGGTACATTGTCGACCATGCATAATACATTATAAATAATCTGTTTGTAATCTAAATAAAATGAGATAAATTATTTTCTTAACAATTATCGGAAAAATAAAAAGCACACCAATTTGTTTCCAGTGATGATCAAACAATTAATAAAATTTATGCAGAAATTCCATCAATACTTAAAAGTGGACCAACCTAAATACTACCTTGGGTTGGACATTATTTTTGAAAAGTACTAATTGAAAGTTTGTTTCTATTGCATAAATATGCATCTTTAATAAAATAAATAGTTTTAGACAGTTGGAATGACCACTATGTTGTTTATATAAATATTTAGGATGAGAAGGTGAGTACTTGCAAAAAAATGTTTGTCATAGAATTCCAGAGATAATAGTGAGTACGTACATAATTTTAAAAATATCAGTTCTTTTATCCATATAACTTGAATCTCCATGTTTATGATTATTTTGTGATGTATTTGTTTTGAGAAATGGTACAATAGCAATTTTGAAAACAAACAAATATTGGAAAATATGTGTCAAAGAATTGGGGCATAGAACTCTACATTTTAATAGGTTATTAGTCATCTTGCTAATATTAGGATATTTGAAACATTCTAATTTTTTCAATTATATAAAGCTGCTTAATTGTCAACATACTGAAATGCAAAACTGACCATTTTAATGTATTTGTAACAAATATGAAACACAGTAAGATATGACAGCATTAAATCACTCAATAAATTATTTGAGAAAATGGTGCAATAATTATTTGTGTAGCATATGGAACGAATTTTTCTGTTCCTGAAAATTCTAAATCTGTTGGACATTTCCTATTATTAGAAAGAGTACTCTCGAGTGAAAGCTTCTGCTTTGATTACTCACTCTACTGCAGCTGTTCTCTAAATTTTGTAGTAATTTGTAATTGCCAAATTCATTATTCTTTTTTGGTTCTCATCTTGGAGGAGAATTGGTAATGATTTCAAAAACTATAAAGTCAGTGTTCTTGCTATCTATTGGATCATGCAAAAATTTAAGTATCTATGTGTACACCATGAAATTCTTGCCAGAATACCCAATTCCATGACTGGGGTAAGGAATAAGTAATGTTTGGTATCTGGGTTTGCTATTGACACTGACACTAAATAATTCTTACATTAAATATCTGGTAAAGAAGCAGGAGTTCATGGGTATCTGAATTAGGATAAACCACCAGATAGGCTGTGATATTGGAGAGTGTCATCAACCGACCAAAATTTCCTCATGATATACCAAAAATCACCTATGGACAAATTTAGGTATGTTAGAAACTAACATTAGGCCTTCATAAGAAAACCAGTCTTTCCACGACTTTCAAAAGAAAGCATGATGGCTGTGATGATAAAATATCAATGACTAGATGAGCAAATGTTACTCTTTTAATTCAAGCAATGTGCATGTACACATTCACTACCATAATCCTCTGGAAATCTGACCACCAATTGTTTTTGTTTTATCTAAACAACCAACTAATTTAGTTCTAGGACCACCAAAAGATGTGATAGAGGAAAGAATGAATTGGAAAGAACCCTGGTTTATTTTCTCTTTAGACTAACAAAGGCAATTTTTCTATAAACAATGCTGAGAATTTGGTGCAGGATAAGTGACTATTTCCATTCCCTCATCCTCAAGAAAAATTATAGAAGACTATAGATGAAGTAATGGTTCCTTGAAAGAAAAGGAAGGGGTTAATTCTATGCTTGTGTTGAGATGTGCTTTTGTGTATCTCCAATACATGAGTACACCTGTCAGGAAGGCTTCTCAAATTCATGCTTTCCTGCCGTGAAATCCACATTCAGCTAATGGTTTCACTATAGCCATTAATACATGTCCAGTGTTTTTTGGGCCACCAGTGTACCTAGGAAAAGGTAAAGGCTTGGAGCCATAAAATAGGGTTCACATTGTTTTCATATTGTGAAACAATTGATATGTGAATTCATATCAATTAAATTCTTCATATTGGCAGATTAAAGAGATCCATTCTGGTTGTAGTTGTTATTTCTACCTTATGGTAAAAAAGCTGTCTTTCAATCTCAAAAATGTGAATTATGTAGCACATTATGGCTGTAGATTGTTTTCTCTTTTTGCAAGTGAACTCCCTATGTGGGTAAATTAGATTGAAGCCTACAGTTGCATTGGTGGTTATAATAGGTCTACAAAGATGTTGAAAATTGATAGGAAACTGAATATTCTCTTACAGTGACAGTCTGTGAATGGTAGAGGTCCTGATTTGGACCTGGAAAGATAATCTGCAGTGAATGTGCTGCTCTGCCTTTCCTCTCTTATGAAATTTTGAAGGCACAGGTTGAAAACTACTGACTTATTGCCTCATGAATTCATTTGAGGTGGCATACATTGAAATTGAAAGCACTATTACATGGGTAGCCCATTGTACATGGTGAAAAGGGAGCTATTACTTAACTCTGCTGAACACCAGTCAAGAATTGCTCTTGAAATCAGCCCTGTGCACATTTGAGCTCTAGAGCAAGGAAAGCAAACTTACTCTTTATAACAAGAGATACCAACTCATAGCCCCAAAACCTGTGCCTTTCCTTTTCCATGTTCCTGTGAGGGGTCAGGGCCATATAAAAATTAAAAAACGGAAATTATAGACTATAAGATAGAAATTGTTAATTTTACTTTTTTGATGAATTATTGTTAGAATTACTCAAAGTTGATAGTTGTATCAGTCAGGCTATATTAAGCAATTCTGTGTTGACAAATGACCCCCAAAACTTTAGGGGCTTTAAAGAACAATGGTTTATTTTTTGCCCATGTTGTGGGTCCATTATAGGTCTGCTATAGCTCTTCCCTGTATTTTCCTCTCCTCTCCTGCTTGGAACCTAGTGTAACAGAGAAGCTCATTTTAAGAATAAATCGACCTATTACCTAAAGCGGACATCTAGTACTAGATTTATTTCCCCAAAATTTATAACTAGAATTTCTTTACATCTCTGAAGAAACTCATTGTGCCATTATGCAACCCTTGCTGACATCTGGGCACCAAAATGTAATCATTTATTATGACCTACGTGGCTACTATGGTCCAAATTACCGGTAAGCTCCTACTTTAAAATCGACAAATACCTCTAAGGAAAAATCCACTGTGGAACGCTCAGTCCTCTCTTGTTGAGGCTCCTGCTGCACTTTTTTGCATCATTCTTTCTTCTTAACTTTTAAGTTGAGGGGTACATGTGGAGGATATGCAGGTTTGTAACATAGATAAAGGTGTGTCATGGGGGTTTGTTGTACACATTATTTCATCACCCAGGTCTTAAGTTAAATATCCATTTAGCTATTTTTCTTCTCCCTTCTCCCTTCTCCCACACCCTCCATACACTGATAGGCCTGAGTGTGTACTGTTCCCTTCCATGTGTCCTGTGTTCTCATCATTTAGCTCCCACTTATAAGTGAGAACCTGTAGTATTTGGTTTTCTGTTCCCATGTTAGTTTGCTGAGGATAATGGCCTCCAGCTCTATCCATGTTCCCGCAAAGGACATGATCTTTTTTTTATGGCTACACAATATTCCGTGGTGTATATGTACCACATTTTCTTTATCCACTCTATCACTGATGGGCCTTTGTGTTGATTCCATATCTTTGCTATTGTGAATAGTGCTGCAATGAACATACGCATGTGTCTTTATAATGGTAAGATTTATATTCCTTTGGGTATATATCGAGTAATGAGATTGCTGGGTCAAATGGTATTTCTATTTTTCGGTCTTTGAGGAATTGCCACACTGTCTTCTACAGTGGCTGAATTAATTTACACTCCCACCAATGGTATATAAGCATTCCCTTTTCTCCACAACCTCACCATCATGTGCTATTTTTTGACTTTTATTTTATTTTATTTATTTATTTATGTTTTGAGATGGACTCTTGCTCTGTCACCCAGGCTGGAGTGCAGTGGCACGATCTCTGCTCACTGAAAGCTCCGCCTCCCAGGTTCACGCCATTCTCCTGCCTCAGCCTCCCGAATAGCTGGGACTACAAGTGCCCACCACCACACCTGGCTAATTTTTTTTGTATTTTTAGTAGAGATGGGGTTTCACCATGTTAGCCAGGATGGTCTGCATCTCCTGACCTCGTGATCCGCCTGCCTCAGCCTCCCAAAGTGCTGGGATTACAGGCGTGAGCCACCACGCCCGGCCTTTGACTTTTTAGTAAGAACCATTCTGACTTTTGTGAGATGATATCTCATTGTGGTTTTGATTTACATTTCTCTAATGATTAGTGATGTTGAGCTTTTTAAAAAATATGCCTGTTGGCTGCATGTATGTCTTTTTTTGAGAAGTGCCTGGGCATGTCCTTTGGCCATTGTTTTATGGGGATGTTTGTTTTTATCTTGTAAATTTGTTTAAGTTCCTTATAGATGTTGGATATTGGACCTTTGTCAGATGCATAGTTTGCAAAAATTTTCTTCCTTTCTGTAAGTTGTCTGTTTCTTTCTATCTAATAAAACTTTAATTTTCAATCTTATACTGTTGCCAGTCAATTCTTCCTACCACCCCACTACCGCGAGCTGACCACTTTCCGATGCTGGGGCTCTGACAGCTTGCTTGGCAGGCAATATAACTATCCTTGAGCATAGGCATTGGTGAATATACATAGAAGTTCACAACGATTTTCTTTTATCTGGTGAAGAAAGAGATACCCTCCCCCCAACACGCACACTAAATACCATAGAAGGTCTCAAAGTTATTTTTCTTATTTATTGGCCTGCTTTTAATCATGCTTCTATTAATGGTTTTGATCATGCTATAATTTATTCCAGCCACTTTTATTATGGATATGGATGATATCATACCCTTTTTTTGACAACTCTTATAAAAGTTAAGTGGATAAGGACAAGTTATGCCTAGTGTTGTCATTAAGGCTATCATATATTGATGGGACCTCGCCTTCTGAGTTTCTAAAATTCTGAGACTGTATGACATAATAATTATGGTTTTGAGTCAAAGTTAATTTTTACTCCAAACTTTCTCACTAAGTGTATGATATTCACTAAGTTATGTAACTTATCTGTTTGTTTCTTTACCAGTACAATATAGATCTTAATAGTACTTATCCCATGGTGCAAATGCTCAACAAATTATTACTACTTAAAAACTTATTTTTGTTTTACATTGAAAAACTATAATTGTATGTACGTATAGGGTACAATGTGAGTGATTTCATTGAGTTAATAGATCTATCACCTCACTTATCATTTTTGTGGTGAGATTATTTGAACTTTACTCTGAGCAATTTTAAAATGTACAATACATTATTATTGACTATAGTCAGTATGCTGTGCAATAAATTTCAGTAACTTATTCCTCCTATCTAACTAAAACTTTGTAACTTTGTATATCACTGCATGCCACCTTCCAGCATCTGGTGTTCTCAGATTTTATGAGTTTGACTTTTTTTAGGTTCCACATATAAGTGAGGTTCCACATATCTGGAATGCCAATACCACAGATGTGGTATTTGTCTTTCTGTGCCTAACTTATTTCACATAATATTATGGCTTCTATGTCACTCATATTGTTGTACATGACAGGATTTTCTTTACTTTTTTTAAAACGAGGAATAGTATTTCTTTGTGTATATATACCATATTTTCTTTATCTATTCATCTACTGAAGGACATTTAGGTTGATTCCATATCTTGGCTATTGTGAATAATGATGCAATAAAAATGGAAGTGCAAATGTATCTTCAGTGTACTGATTTCAAACCCTTTAGATCCATACCTAGACATGAAATTGCTAGATCATATGGTAGCTTTATTTTCAGTTTTTTGAGGAACCTCCATACAGTTTTCAGCTGTGGCTGTACTAATTTATATTCCTACCAACAGTGCAGAAGTATTTCCTTTTTTCCCCATCCTCACCAACATTTCTGATCTTTAGTTGTCTTTTTGATAATAGCCATTCTAACAGGTGTTAAGTGATATCTCATTGTAGTCTTAATTTGCATTTTCTTAGTGATCAGTGATGTTGAATAATTTTTCATCAACCTGTTGGCGTTTTGTGTGTCTTTTGAGTAATGTCTATTCTCTGCCTATTTTAATGAGTTTTTAAAACTTACTTGTTATTGAATTGTTTGAGTTATTTACATGTTTTAGATATTAACCCCTTATCAGATATGATTTGAAAATATTTTCCCCCAATTCATAGCTTGTCTCTTCACTCTGTTAATTATTCCCTTTGCTGTGCAGTAGCTTTTTAGTCAGAAGACATGCAACTGTAAAAACTATTAGAAGAAAACACAGGAGTAAAGCTCCATGACATTGGGCTGGGAAGTGATTTTTTTTCTTTAGATACAATCCCAGAAAGTACAGGCGGAAAAAGCAAAAGTGGACAAATAAGATTGCATCAAATTATTATTACCATTATCATCATCATCATAATCTCCAACATCATCTTACGTATCAATAGGCTTACTGAACTTTTCTGTGTATGTTTATTTCTTATGTATCAGCTTTTACTTACTTGTGTGTTTTGGGCTAATGTCAACAGTGAAATAAGAAAATTTTGTCTTTTGGGGAGGTCCTTATTTTATTACAAAAAGCGGATTCATGAAATATGATAAAATTAGGAAAATTCACGTGGTAGGATAAGTAAATAAGTGTGTCGTGATATACTTAAGGAGAATAATGGTGAGTAATATTCATTAATAATAGTGTTGTAAAGGAATATATCTGACATAGACGGTGAATTATATAATAATAGGAGAGGACATATATGGGTTGAGACTCACCACCAGAAAATAGCCTTAATAAAAGTGACAAGAAAGGAAAAAAAAAAAAAAGCAGTCATTAGACTGGATGTTATCTTAAGGAAAATCAAGGACCAAAATGTTTGCTCTCAAATGATCTAAAATATGTACACTTGGCTGAATTATTATGAGTACATGACAATCAGTCCAACCATTATAAAATTCTTATTATGAATAAAAGGTCACATGTAGTATAGGAATCTGAGTAACTCATTATCACTTAATTCCAGGCAATACGTTTTAGCAGAAACACTTTCTGCTGTTTTGTTCTATACTGGTGGCATTTTGACGTTAGAGTTGCTGATATTTTGGTGATCTTACAAACTCCATGCTAGTCATTTTACTGAAGACTCATGCGCTAGAGATTCTGCTGTAAGGAATCATCTTAGGCACACTTGCAACTGCTGCTTTAGGGAAATTTTTGAAGGAGTTCACCTCCAATGAGTGGTCTTTCACAATTTCACTTTGATTATATTGCCTAAGAGGTATGGGAAAGAATTTATTTTTTAAAATATTTAAGTACATCTTCACATGAAGCATTAAATAAATTGCTAGTGAAAAGCAAGGGCAGAGAGCACAAACAGACTTGGAGTAATAAGAGATAAGATACATTTTTCAATAATAATAATCACTTAGAATATGATACAGAATAGTTTGATAAAAGTAGCAAACATAGCTTCAAACTGAAGAGAAAGCTTCACAGGTTTAATGTGTAGTAAAAATATGGAAATGCTTTCACAGCTTTCTCCACAAAGTATGTAACACTGATTTATAATGGATTGCAAGTGATAATGGCAGTTACTACATACATAAGCTGACCAAATTTTAGCTCTTGTCTAAAAGACAATTAATACAAGTTTTTGACACTTTACTTTATATGCCTGAACTTGAGAATAGAGTTTGCTCCTTTAAGATGTTTGCTTATAATAGTCTGTCAACATAATAAGAGTGTTCTGTTGATTTCCTCTTTACAGTGAATTCTGTTTTTTAGAAGTTGATAATACTTTGGTACAATCAGCCAAAAAATATGTAACAATCATGGCCATATATGCTTCTGTGTTACAGTCTTCAACTATATAAACTAGCAAATGCTAGGACAACAGAAGGAATTAGTTAAAGCAACAATTCTAGTTGGAGATTTTAACACATCTTTCTTGAAACAACAGGTATAACAGAGCAAAAACAAGCAAAGATATAGAATATTTAGAAAATACAATTAATATACTTGATTTAATTTTAGATTGAAGTTTGGCTTTAGCCTTGGTATAGTTCCATATATTCTTGGTAAAGTCAGATATTCAATGCCTAGAACTCACTTGCATGTAATCCATATATAACTATACAAGTAATATGAATAAGGCAAATGGTTCAGATTTATTGTTAATTTCTGAGTATTCCCATTGAAATATAGTTAAGCATTTCAGATGCAGCTTGGAGTGAAAAACTCTTTATATGCTTATATCTTGAAATTCTATTAGTCCATTTAATTAATACCTATGTCTATTATCATATTATATTATTATATATTATATTTGTGATAATAATATGTATGTAATAATAGGCATACATACATATTAGGACATACATACGTAGGAGCAAAATGCTACATTAACACTTGACACTTGAAAGTTGTTTATGATACATATAAAAGCAACTACTAAAAAATTTCCAATATTTAAAAGAACCAAAAAATAGATGGATGGTTAAAAATAAATGTTGAGAGGGCNATCGAGTAATGAGATTGCTGGGTCAAATGGTATTTCTATTTTCGGTCTTTGAGGAATTGCCACACTGTCTTCTACAGTGGCTGAATTAATTTACACTCCCACCAATGGTATATAAGCATTCCCTTTTCTCCACAACCTCACCATCATGTGCTATTTTTTGACTTTTATTTTATTTTATTTATTTATTTATGTTTTGAGATGGACTCTTGCTCTGTCACCCAGGCTGGAGTGCAGTGGCACGATCTCTGCTCACTGAAAGCTCCGCCTCCCAGGTTCACGCCATTCTCCTGCCTCAGCCTCCCGAATAGCTGGGACTACAAGTGCCCACCACCACACCTGGCTAATTTTTTTTGTATTTTAGTAGAGATGGGGTTTCACCATGTTAGCCAGGATGGTCTGCATCTCCTGACCTCGTGATCCGCCTGCCTCAGCCTCCCAAAGTGCTGGGATTACAGGCGTGAGCCACCACGCCCGGCCTTTGACTTTTAGTAAGAACCATTCTGACTTTTGTGAGATGATATCTCATTGTGGTTTTGATTTACATTTCTCTAATGATTAGTGATGTTGAGCTTTTAAAAAATATGCCTGTTGGCTGCATGTATGTCTTTTTTTGAGAAGTGCCTGGGCATGTCCTTTGGCCATTGTTTTATGGGGATGTTTGTTTTATCTTGTAAATTTGTTTAAGTTCCTTATAGATGTTGGATATTGGACCTTTGTCAGATGCATAGTTTGCAAAATTTTCTTCCTTTCTGTAAGTTGTCTGTTTCTTTCTATCTAATAAAACTTTAATTTTCAATCTTATACTGTTGCCAGTCAATTCTTCCTACCACCCCACTACCGCGAGCTGACCACTTTCCGATGCTGGGGCTCTGACAGCTTGCTTGGCAGGCAATATAACTATCCTTGAGCATAGGCATTGGTGAATATACATAGAAGTTCACAACGATTTTCTTTTATCTGGTGAAGAAAGAGATACCCTCCCCCCAACACGCACACTAAATACCATAGAAGGTCTCAAAGTTATTTTCTTATTTATTGGCCTGCTTTTAATCATGCTTCTATTAATGGTTTTGATCATGCTATAATTTATTCCAGCCACTTTTATTATGGATATGGATGATATCATACCCTTTTTTTGACAACTCTTATAAAAGTTAAGTGGATAAGGACAAGTTATGCCTAGTGTTGTCATTAAGGCTATCATATATTGATGGGACCTCGCCTTCTGAGTTTCTAAAATTCTGAGACTGTATGACATAATAATTATGGTTTTGAGTCAAAGTTAATTTTACTCCAAACTTTCTCACTAAGTGTATGATATTCACTAAGTTATGTAACTTATCTGTTTGTTTCTTTACCAGTACAATATAGATCTTAATAGTACTTATCCCATGGTGCAAATGCTCAACAAATTATTACTACTTAAAACTTATTTTGTTTTACATTGAAAACTATAATTGTATGTACGTATAGGGTACAATGTGAGTGATTTCATTGAGTTAATAGATCTATCACCTCACTTATCATTTTGTGGTGAGATTATTTGAACTTTACTCTGAGCAATTTTAAAATGTACAATACATTATTATTGACTATAGTCAGTATGCTGTGCAATAAATTTCAGTAACTTATTCCTCCTATCTAACTAAAACTTTGTAACTTTGTATATCACTGCATGCCACCTTCCAGCATCTGGTGTTCTCAGATTTTATGAGTTTGACTTTTTTTAGGTTCCACATATAAGTGAGGTTCCACATATCTGGAATGCCAATACCACAGATGTGGTATTTGTCTTTCTGTGCCTAACTTATTTCACATAATATTATGGCTTCTATGTCACTCATATTGTTGTACATGACAGGATTTTCTTTACTTTTTTTAAAACGAGGAATAGTATTTCTTTGTGTATATATACCATATTTTCTTTATCTATTCATCTACTGAAGGACATTTAGGTTGATTCCATATCTTGGCTATTGTGAATAATGATGCAATAAAATGGAAGTGCAAATGTATCTTCAGTGTACTGATTTCAAACCCTTTAGATCCATACCTAGACATGAAATTGCTAGATCATATGGTAGCTTTATTTTCAGTTTTTTGAGGAACCTCCATACAGTTTTCAGCTGTGGCTGTACTAATTTATATTCCTACCAACAGTGCAGAAGTATTTCCTTTTTTCCCCATCCTCACCAACATTTCTGATCTTTAGTTGTCTTTTGATAATAGCCATTCTAACAGGTGTTAAGTGATATCTCATTGTAGTCTTAATTTGCATTTTCTTAGTGATCAGTGATGTTGAATAATTTTCATCAACCTGTTGGCGTTTTGTGTGTCTTTTGAGTAATGTCTATTCTCTGCCTATTTTAATGAGTTTTAAAACTTACTTGTTATTGAATTGTTTGAGTTATTTACATGTTTTAGATATTAACCCCTTATCAGATATGATTTGAAAATATTTTCCCCAATTCATAGCTTGTCTCTTCACTCTGTTAATTATTCCCTTTGCTGTGCAGTAGCTTTTAGTCAGAAGACATGCAACTGTAAAACTATTAGAAGAAAACACAGGAGTAAAGCTCCATGACATTGGGCTGGGAAGTGATTTTTTTTCTTTAGATACAATCCCAGAAAGTACAGGCGGAAAAGCAAAAGTGGACAAATAAGATTGCATCAAATTATTATTACCATTATCATCATCATCATAATCTCCAACATCATCTTACGTATCAATAGGCTTACTGAACTTTTCTGTGTATGTTTATTTCTTATGTATCAGCTTTTACTTACTTGTGTGTTTTGGGCTAATGTCAACAGTGAAATAAGAAAATTTTGTCTTTTGGGGAGGTCCTTATTTTATTACAAAAGCGGATTCATGAAATATGATAAAATTAGGAAAATTCACGTGGTAGGATAAGTAAATAAGTGTGTCGTGATATACTTAAGGAGAATAATGGTGAGTAATATTCATTAATAATAGTGTTGTAAAGGAATATATCTGACATAGACGGTGAATTATATAATAATAGGAGAGGACATATATGGGTTGAGACTCACCACCAGAAAATAGCCTTAATAAAAGTGACAAGAAAGGAAAAAAAAAAAAAGCAGTCATTAGACTGGATGTTATCTTAAGGAAAATCAAGGACCAAAATGTTTGCTCTCAAATGATCTAAAATATGTACACTTGGCTGAATTATTATGAGTACATGACAATCAGTCCAACCATTATAAAATTCTTATTATGAATAAAAGGTCACATGTAGTATAGGAATCTGAGTAACTCATTATCACTTAATTCCAGGCAATACGTTTTAGCAGAAACACTTTCTGCTGTTTTGTTCTATACTGGTGGCATTTTGACGTTAGAGTTGCTGATATTTTGGTGATCTTACAAACTCCATGCTAGTCATTTTACTGAAGACTCATGCGCTAGAGATTCTGCTGTAAGGAATCATCTTAGGCACACTTGCAACTGCTGCTTTAGGGAAATTTTGAAGGAGTTCACCTCCAATGAGTGGTCTTTCACAATTTCACTTTGATTATATTGCCTAAGAGGTATGGGAAAGAATTTATTTTTTAAAATATTTAAGTACATCTTCACATGAAGCATTAAATAAATTGCTAGTGAAAAGCAAGGGCAGAGAGCACAAACAGACTTGGAGTAATAAGAGATAAGATACATTTTCAATAATAATAATCACTTAGAATATGATACAGAATAGTTTGATAAAAGTAGCAAACATAGCTTCAAACTGAAGAGAAAGCTTCACAGGTTTAATGTGTAGTAAAATATGGAAATGCTTTCACAGCTTTCTCCACAAAGTATGTAACACTGATTTATAATGGATTGCAAGTGATAATGGCAGTTACTACATACATAAGCTGACCAAATTTTAGCTCTTGTCTAAAAGACAATTAATACAAGTTTTGACACTTTACTTTATATGCCTGAACTTGAGAATAGAGTTTGCTCCTTTAAGATGTTTGCTTATAATAGTCTGTCAACATAATAAGAGTGTTCTGTTGATTTCCTCTTTACAGTGAATTCTGTTTTTTAGAAGTTGATAATACTTTGGTACAATCAGCCAAAAAATATGTAACAATCATGGCCATATATGCTTCTGTGTTACAGTCTTCAACTATATAAACTAGCAAATGCTAGGACAACAGAAGGAATTAGTTAAAGCAACAATTCTAGTTGGAGATTTTAACACATCTTTCTTGAAACAACAGGTATAACAGAGCAAAACAAGCAAAGATATAGAATATTTAGAAAATACAATTAATATACTTGATTTAATTTTAGATTGAAGTTTGGCTTTAGCCTTGGTATAGTTCCATATATTCTTGGTAAAGTCAGATATTCAATGCCTAGAACTCACTTGCATGTAATCCATATATAACTATACAAGTAATATGAATAAGGCAAATGGTTCAGATTTATTGTTAATTTCTGAGTATTCCCATTGAAATATAGTTAAGCATTTCAGATGCAGCTTGGAGTGAAAACTCTTTATATGCTTATATCTTGAAATTCTATTAGTCCATTTAATTAATACCTATGTCTATTATCATATTATATTATTATATATTATATTTGTGATAATAATATGTATGTAATAATAGGCATACATACATATTAGGACATACATACGTAGGAGCAAAATGCTACATTAACACTTGACACTTGAAAGTTGTTTATGATACATATAAAAGCAACTACTAAAAAATTTCCAATATTTAAAAGAACCAAAAAATAGATGGATGGTTAAAAATAAATGTTGAGAGGGCCTTTGCTAAATAATTATAGAGAAATATACCTTCTTTAGCAAAATAGACTAATACAAATATAAATGATACAAAGTAGATTAGTAGAGATGATATAAAATCATACTTCTAATAGTTTATTAATAGTATTAAATAAAAAAGTATTTAATAACTGTATTTAATTCATCAATATCAGTGTTACAAGTGTCTCAAGATCTATTTTAAAAATTCTCATTTTGTGAGACTGAATTAAAAGCAGAATTTTCCAATTCAAATTTTATGAGGAAGGCAATTTTTAAAAGTCTTAGAAAATCAAAGCTTATGACAAATCATCTTTAGTTCAGACACAGTCAGATTACAAAGGATACACAGAAAGAAAAATAATGAGGTACTCTAAACATACTTTTCTCTCACTAATCAGTTCAACAGATTTTATAAGAAAGCTTTAAAAAGATAATTTATTAAATCTCACACTCTCTACTACTCAACTCCAGTGACTTTGCTGTGGCTTTCAATTCTTTGATCCTATTAACTTTTCACTCTCTCACTCCATATATACTTACATACCATTACTTTTATAGCATAGATGAAATTCTAATTCTGTGGTCTCTCAATACAATAACTCCCATATGGGTACACTTGACTCCCTTGATCCTCTCTTGCCTTGTCCTATTTGCTTGGCGAAACAAAAACCACATAGTTGATTGAATTTAGAGAGACACATATCTGGGCCAGCTAAACATGGCTAGATAAAAACATCCAACACCATAAACATTTTAAATTCACGAATATAAACTTGTAGGAGTCCTTCAATGCTCCTGGACAATCATGTAATATGTCCCTGGTCTATTTACTAAACCACTTACCTAGGTAAATTCTTCACACCTCCTCTCTTTAATTTCAAACCTCTGCTCTTACATTCTCTTTATTAGTTAATGATTTTGCTACTTACTTGATTTAGAAAACTGAAACAATCACAAGAAATCTCCAGACTCTGTGTTTACTCACTTTCCAGCATCTACACACACATACTCTAGTATTCCATCTGTTTCCAGAGATAAGCTATTCATATTTCTCCCAAAGCCAGTTTCCACATCATCTCTTGCCCACTGAAGACATGACTCCAGTAATTCCACCTTGTCTCCTCTGTTTCATCACTATTTATTCTCTACTGGATCAGTACTTTATATCTAAAAATGTACTGCTAGTTCTTCCTTCTTAAAAATAAAAAGTATTTTATTTATTGCTCAGCTTATCTTTAAAGCAAGAAAACTTTACTTACTACAAAACTAATAATGTATTTTTTTGTTAGTAGCATTCTTCTATGTTTAGTTGCTCTAATTATTCAATACTTATTTTTTCTTTATCTTCTTAAATTAGAATTTTATGTCCACGTTGTGTGTGGTAACCCATGCCTATAATCCCAGCACTTTGGGAGGCCTAGGTGGGAGGAACACTTCAGACACTTGAGACCAGGAGTACAGTTAAAGACTAGCATGGGCAAGACACAATCTCAAAAAAAAAAAAAAAAATTAAAACATTAACTGGGCATGGTAGCACACATCTATATTTATAGCTACTTGGGAGACTGAGGAAGGAGGATTGCTTGAGCCTAGGAGTTTGAGGTTACAGTAAGCTATGATTGTGCCACTGCACTCCAGCCTGGATGACAGAGCAATAACTTGTCTAAAAAATAATTGTTTCTAACGTTCCACTGAATGATCTCGTTAAAGTTATCAGTGAACTTTTCAAAGGCTATTTTTCACCTGCAAGATTTGGCCAATTGATTATTTCTTCCTCTTTGACAATCTTCCTCAAATGGCTGTCAGAACACCTTACTCTACTGGATTTGATGGTGTTCCTGCAAAATTCATATCCATCTGGAACCCGTAGATGTGTATTTATTTGGAAAGTCTTTGCAGATGTGATAAAATTATGATGTCATACTGAATTAGGGCAGTGATATGGTTTGGCTCTGTGTCTCCACCCAAATCTCATCTTGAATTGTAATTCCCATAATTCCCACATGTCAAGGGAGAGAGCTGTGGGAAGTGATTGCATGGGGGCAGTTTCCGCCATGCCTTTCTATGATAGTGAGGGAGTTCTCAGGAGAGCTGATGGTTTTAAAAGTGTTTGGAAGTTCCCCCTTTGCAGCGCTGTCTCTCCTGGCACTTTGTGAAAGAGGTGCCTGCTTCCCCTTCTACCAGGATTTTAAGTTTCCCAAGGCCTCTCCAGCCATGTGGAACTATGAGTCAGTTACAACTCCTTTGTTTATAAATTACCCCATCTTGGGTAGTATCTTTATAGTAATGTGAAAATAGACTAATACAGGCAGGTATTAAATTCAATATAAGAAAAGGGAAATTTGGTTACAAAGATATGAACAGAGAGAAGACAATGTGAAGGCACAAACATACAGGGGAGAGAAGGCCATGTGGAGATAGTCATAGATTGAACTGACACATCTACTAACCAAGAAACACCAAGAATTGCCAGCAACCACAAAAAAATTAGATAAGGGAAGGAAGGATTCTTTCTTAAAAGTGTTTGGTGGGATCAGGACCTACTGACATCTGAATTTTCAACTTCTAACCTACAGAACTCTGAGAGAGAAAAACAATTCTGTTGTTTTAAGGAACCCAGTTTACAGCGCTTTTAAACAGCAACAGTAAGAAATGAATACATTACTCTTAGTTTTACTTCTTCCTCACTGGTCACTCTTTCCCAGCCATCTTCATAAGTTCCTGCTTTTCTCTGCCCTCTTAACATTAAATTGTCCTTAGTCTCAGGCTTTAATTTTTGTTTCCTATATTTATTGTGTAGAGGATAGTGTCAGTGCTTTGCTGAGATCCTCTTATCTCCCTTTTTACTATATTAATATGTTGAGACATACGAAGGTGGGAAGCTTCAATGTACTTTCACTTTCAACAACTAGCACCTGGCGCTCTTTTTTTGGTGCCAGGGTGGTGGGGTCAGAATTGCTCTTGTATTTTTCGAGCCTACTTTGTCTCAATATCTATTAAAGGGCTCTGAGAAGAGTATTGACACTAACATACTTATATTTTAAATAATCGCTATGGCTTCTCTATTGAGAATAAAAGTCAAAATGCAGGGATAGATTTTAGAGATCTTTTAGTAGTCCACTGCAGTAACACCACTCTCTCTACACGCACACGTGCACACACACGCACACACACACACACACGAGTTTCACCTCACATACTACAATAAAAAGTGGGGAAGAATATTATTTTGCCTAATTTATTTTCCTGAGTAATACTTGGAGTCCCTAATGATTGCCTGGATGTCCCACAAATCAATTTTGGTGGTGGTTTCACCTCTATTTTCTACACTTGATTTGAAATGAGCCTGTGCTAGTATTCTAAAAGGAACTCTTTCTGTTCCATAAGTGATTTCTCCAGTTTTTTGTTGTTTTCTCCTCGTTGTTTCTGCTTCAAGTGTGTTCAGCACCCACCTTCCTCACTCCACTAATTTTTTCAAACATAGGACACCTAGGTTGAGTCCATATCTCACTATTGTGACAAATGCTGCAATAAACACGGGGATAAAGATATATTTTCCACATCATGATTTTTTTTTAAGATAAATTCCTAGCGGTGGGATTGCTAGATGATATGGTAGTTCAGTTTGAAATTTTTTGAGGAACCTTCATACTATTTCTACAGTGGCTGTAGTAGTTTAAATCCTCACCAACAGTGTACAGGGAGGGCTCTCTTGTCTCCACATCTTCACTAGCATTTGTTATTTTTTTGTTTTTTGATAATAGCATCCTGAGGTGAGGTGTTACCTCTTTGTGGTTTTGATTTGCATTTCCCTGATTAATGTTGTTGAGCAATAGCTAAAGGATTATATTGAATATTCCCAACACAAAGAAAAGATAAATGTTTGATATGATAGATATGCTAATTATCATAGTTTGATTGCTATACATTATATTTATTAAAACATCATTATGTAACCCATGATTACATATAATTATTACTTGTCAATTTTAAACAAATACAAACAAGAAAATAACAATATTAAACTCACTGTGAACCTTAATTTCAATGCTTTAGATGGCATTGGTAAAATTTCTGTTTAAATTTTTATAAAAATTAAATATATCTTTAAAAAATACTGCCCTTGACAATCAAGGAAATATATCACTTTTACTCATGCTGTTTCCTAAATATATGTGCATTGCCCCAGAAAAGTATTATTTATCTTTGGGAAGCAAGAGAGCCTTTTATTTTTTTCAAATATTTGCATAGATTAATAAGATTCCACAGAGAGGTGAAGACAATAAAAAAGAAG
Organism: Rhinopithecus bieti; assembly: GCF_001698545.2. Lineage (NCBI taxonomy): Eukaryota > Metazoa > Chordata > Mammalia > Primates > Cercopithecidae > Rhinopithecus > Rhinopithecus bieti. The sequence goes on from NW_016811970.1 coordinate 1,562,181, forward strand.
TGAACTGGCTTGAAACAAAATCATCTAAGCTGGACTATTGTTTCCATTTATGCATCTACAAGTATTTATGAATACATTCTTTTTGTCTTGTCAGTACAAATGGTTACTACCCATACTGTCATGTATCCTGCTTGCTTTATTCAACTCTGGATCGTAGATATCTTCATTTTGGGCTATGGAGAGCTTTCTTCACTCCTGTTATTGGGCTACATGATGCTCTCTCTCTCTCTGTGTGTGTGTGTGTGTGTGTATGCATGTGTGTGTGTGTGTGTATATATATATATATACACACTGCAATTTGTTAATATGTTTCCTGTGAATTGACACATGATAATATTTTAATTTTCTGCTATTTCTTGTGCTTCTCTTCTCTTAAAGTCAACATTTTATTATTATAGCCTAGCCTTAGCTACAATAATAGCCAGTGTAAAAAATAAAACCTTTTAATTTTATATTATAATGACTTTACTATAAAAAAAAAAGGTTTTTTTATAAGGCACCATAGACTAGGTGCCTTATAAGCCACAGAAATTTATTTCTTACAGTTCTGTAGCCTGCGAAGTCTAAGATCAAGATGATGGCAGATTTGGTGTCTAGTGAGGGCCTGTTTCCTGGTTTATAGATGGTGCCTTTTTGCTGTTTCCTCACAGAGTGGAAGAGGCAAATAAGCTCCCTTGAGGCTCTTTTATAAGGGCACTAATCTCATTTATAAGAATTTCACCTTCATGGACTAATTACCTCCGAAATGTCCCACTTCTTTACAACATTATTTTGGAGATTAGGTCTTAACACAGGAATTTTGGGAGTGGGTCACTAACATTCAGACCATAGCACGATTTTTTGATTTATATATTACTGTTTTTTTCTTTTCACTATTGAAAACTTTGTGGGTTTTTTTTTTTTTTTTTTTTTTTTTTTTTTTTTTTTTTTTTTTTTTTGAAAATTTTGGGTTTTTTTTTTTTTTTTTTTTTTTTTTTTTTTTTTGAGATGAAGTCTCACTCTTGTCCCCCAGGCTCTCACTGCAACCTCCGCCTCCTGGGTTCAAGCTATTCTCCTGCCTCAGCCTCCTGAGTAGCTGAGATTACAGGTGCACGCCATCATGCCCAGCTAATTTTGTATTTTAGTAGAGACGGGTTTTCACCATGTTGGCCAGGCTAGTAGTCTTGAACTCCTGACCTCAGGTGATCCACCTGCCTTGACCTCCCAAAATGCTGGGATTACAGGTGTGAGCCACCGTACCCGGTCTGTTGAAAGTTCTTTAAAAAAAAAAATTAAGGAGATAATTTTGTTACATCTGTTGCAACT
>NW_016811970.1:1564960-1587271 GCF_001698545.2 Rhinopithecus bieti
CTCTCACTGCAACCTCCGCCTCCTGGGTTCAAGCAATTCTCCTGCCTCAGCCTCCTGAGTAGCTGAGATTACAGGTGCACGCCATCATGCCCAGCTAATTTTTGTATTTTTAGTAGAGACGGGTTTTCACCATGTTGGCCAGGCTAGTAGTCTTGAACTCCTGACCTCAGGTGATCCACCTGCCTTGACCTCCCAAAATGCTGGGATTACAGGTGTGAGCCACCGTACCCGGTCTGTTGAAAGTTCTTTAAAAAAAAAAATTAAGGAGATAATTTTGTTACATCTGTTGCAACATTTTTTTTTTTCAGTTTGCATTTGCCTTTTAATTTTGCTTTTGTTTTGACTTGAATATTTAGGCTATTTCACATTCTTGTTTTACTAGTTTCCTTTAATTCCCATAACCACAAGCTCCTTCCCCTCTCTGCATAGGCATCAAACAATTAAATATGTTTGATATGTATCTTTCTACGTGAGTGCTTTGCAAAGTGTGTAATATTTAATGTCTATATAAATAACATTGTCAATGCTTCTCACCTTAATAAATGACATACTGCTAGGAAGATCCATCTCTGTTGATATGTATGCAGTTTGCACTTAGTCAGTTGCTGCTAAATGTTGCATTATACTTCATGGTGGAAATTTGCTGTATTTTACCTGACCACTTTCCCAGTGATGAGCACAAAGGTTGTTTCTGCCTTCTTAACACCACACACTCTGAGAACCATCTTCATCTATAACTCCATGAACCAGAGAAGATTTGGGATACATAGCCACAAGTGGACTTGTTCTTTCTTTGGATATGTACATATAACATTTGACTAAACATTACTTGAAATCTTTCAAGTGGTCGTGTCGCTTGACATACTCACCAGCAGCGTATGAAGCTTCCTATGTCTTTACATCCCTGCCAACCCTGAGCATTACAAAACCGTTTATTTTTTTTCCACTGCAGTTTTAATTTGAATTTTTCTGATTACTAAAAATCTTGAGTGTCTCATCAATTACTAAATAAGTTGAACCATATGAAACTGCTGACATCCAAACATTTTTTGGTTTACAAAAAATGGCAATAACATATTGTTCAAACTAATGGATTTTTGTGTTTCCTCTACCATAAATAACCTGTTTTATTCCCTTGCTCATTTTTTTTCTATCAAGTTGCTCTTTTGTTATGAATTTTTGCAGAAATTTCTCATATCGTAAATGCTTATTACTTGTGAGTTCCAGACGGTACAAATACTTTCTCTGTTCTGTCAATTACCTTGCCTGTGGTATCCTTCCTTGATCAGAAATCTTTGATTGTGCACAGTAGCAGAAGTACCAGTAGGCCTTTATTTAGCATTTACTGTGTGCCAGGCATTGCTTTAAACATTTTTTTCATATATTAAATCATTTAATACCCATTGCAAATATAAGGAAATTGAGTCACAGAGAAGTTAAAGGATTGTCCAGGTTCACTCAGCTAGTAGGTAATGGAGCTCTTAACTATTAATCCATAAATTTCTTATCTTATGCTTTGTGTTTTTGAAGTTTCTTAAAAATAATACTTTACCTGTATCTACTCTATAGTTTCACCTCGATTTCACCTTTATATGGGGATTGGGTGAGGATTCTCTTTCATTTTCTATATATTTGATAATCTATCTTTCCCTTTTGATTTTGGTGCCACTTTACTTTTTTGTTAAATTATTTTATGTATGTACCCACTTCTATTACATTGCTGTATTTGTCCATTTCTAGGTTAATACTATATTATTTTTACGATTGTGATCTGGAGCTATGTCTTGACATATAATAGAGCAAGTCTCTTTCCTTTCTTTTTGTTTTTCCTTTTCAAGTCTGAGGCTTGGAAAGTTACTGTGACCCATCTTTGTTCCCACACAGAAAAAACATTTTTGAAAAATATCAACAAAATATATGATCAAATCTTATATAAAAAATATAATAAAATATAAACATTAATCATGTAATATCCCAATACTATATAAAAATGCCATTAATTTTTTCCTATACAGAATATACACAAGATATACAAATTTTCAAAATAACTTAAAAGGCATCACATAAATATCAAAGCCTGGAAATAATACTATAAACCAGAGCAGCTGAAGAATAAGATAACAAAACAAAAGAAAAGTGTCAGAATGTAGGTATAAGAATCAAAAGTAGAAGGAAAAAATTTTAAAATTAGTCTAATTGAGAAGAAAGATAAAGGTTCATAGATATCACATAAAGCAAAGTAAAATAAGTGAAATAAAATGAATACAAATAATTAGAACTAAAGGTAAAAGGTTATCAGAAAAAGTCGCAGATATGGAAGACAGGCAAAGGGTATGTAGGATATATTTATTTGTATACTGAGAAAATAACCAAGTCGTAGATTAGAATGCATATTTTTAACCTGAAATACCAATACAAAATTTTCACAAATAATTGTGATTGCAAACAGAAAAGCTCCCTGGGAATTTGAACACGAATGATGAATTCTGAGACATACCCTTATAAAATGATTAAACATTAAATATTTAAAAGACTTTGTTGGGTTATTCAGGAAAATGATTAATGAAGACGGGCGACGGGGGGAACCATTTAATAAAAAAAAAAAGGAAAAGTTCAACCATAAAAGAAAATCAAATTAGCCCCCCAGACTTCTCGGCTAGAATATTTTGTGCAAAAGATCTTAGAGCAACATTATTTGGATAAATAAAGTATTTAGATTAAAAAAGAAAATGTGAGTCAGGTATTGTAAATTTCATCACACTTTTCTTAACTCATAAGCAAACACTTATGGACATGGAAAAACTTTGAGAATATTATGTTCATGTGTCCCTCCCAATAAACCAGCTAGAAAATGAGATTCAACTATATGAGAAATAATTGAGGACGTTTTGTCATGGATTTTGTTGATGGGTATATAATATACTTAACTTTATTCCTCGGATTAAATAATGGGCAATAGGGTAACAGAAATATACAATAATGGAGAATTAATGCCATTAACAAGTGTAAGAGAATGGAAAGAATACATGGAAAGTTAAAAAAGCTCCCAGATGAACTCACAGGTATAAACTGGAACTAAGAAGTAAAGTTTACATTTGATACTAGGGGAGAAGTTTAAGCACATACCGTGTTTCAGAAGTATCAAAAATGAGAGGGAACTAAAGATTGCCAAACAGGAAATTAATATAAATATATCCGATAAAAAACAGTACCGACTTTCCTAAAAATCAGAAGTACACATGATGAAATACTTTAGAAAGATGCACATGTATGTGTGTGTGTGTGAAAGTATGGCAGAACTATCACTAGCTTAGCCTACTAAAGAAACCAGGTTCATGGAGAAATGGCTGATTCCAGTTTTAGATAAGAAATGTACAAAATGGGCCCAAAATATTTTTGTGTGTCAGAAAGTAAGCTACTAAAAAACTAATACAGGACCAGGCACAGTGGCTCATGCCTGTAATTCCAGCACGTTGGGAGTTACAGGGATCACCTGAGGTCAAGAGTTCAAGATCAGCCTGGACAACACGGCAAAACCCCGTCTCTACTAAAAATACAAAAATTAGCTAGGTGTGATGGCACACGTCTGTAATCCCAGCTACTTGGCAGGCTGAGGCAGGAGAATCAGTTGAACCTGGTAGGCAGAGTTTGCACTGAGCCAAGATCATACCACTGCACTTCAGCCTGGGTGATAAAGTAAGACTCCATCTCCAAAAAAAAAAAAAAAAAAAGAACTAATATGGTCAAGGCACAACAACACAGAAAGCAACTAGAGAGTACTATTAGTTGCCCAAGTTGAGATAAGTATACATTAAAATATAGCTACACTTGAATAAAACATATTCAGCATATAAAAACATAAATTGGCTGAATGTACAGAATAATTTTGAATAAAGGTAATAAAGATTGCTATGCTTTATTGCTCCTGTTTATAATGGGACTGCTTTCAGTGTTTCACCACTAGATATTTTTTGTTTTTAATCTGTTACTAAGATTTTATTCAAATAGGAGTGGTTTTAGAAATTTAATGAAAGGATTTATTAGTTAATTAATAGGTATATAACATTTTGTTTAATTTGAGCAAGAAATAAAATGTATTCTACTAATAAATTTATTAAATTAAGGCATTTACTTACTCTTGGAATAAATGATACTCACTACCTATGCTTAAGAGTGTGAAACATCTCACCTATAAAAATACATACAGTAGTGTGAAAGCCTTTTCTATACCTTTTTCTAGATTTTATTCTGTTCATATTATTTCTTCTTATATATTTTACCCTTTAAATGTTTGTGTATTTTTTAAATCGTAGTGACATTATATTTGGTGAAAATAGTAACAATTTTTGTTTTTATTTATTTTCTTTTATACATTTGCTATCCCCAAATCCCTAGCCTGTCTTACAAATATAATAGATATTTAATAAATAATTTCTAATTGATTGATTTTATAATTATCAATTTTAAAATGTTTCCTGGAATAATTTTGTCTTTTGATAGCTCAAATATAAATGAATATTTTTCATTTATTTTATTATCATATACTCTCACAGTCATCTCAGCATCAGATGCATCTCTTTCTTTGGTACTTCTCAGGGTACCATTAATATGAATGTATTCACAATTATGTTTACTCACCTCAATCTATTACTTTCTGACATTGTCTTTTGATCTTTTCAACCTTGGTAACTATTATCAGATTAAGCAACCTTTTACAATTATTAGTATTTAGCAAAGAATAACCCAAGGAGCAATTAAATGTGTTGGCCCTCTTGTAGTCTGTAATTTTCCCTTTTCCTATTAAGTAGTGGACTTATACTCTTCAGTGACATTCTTTTGATTCTCAGGCACTTACAGTAAGTGTTTCCTTATTTCTTTTTATAACCTCTGCTAATCGGGTTTCATTCTGTGACTCTGTCTCATGACTTTGCCCTAACACAGACCAAGTAATTACTACTCTTACATTTTTACCTTGTAACTACGTTTTCCCTGACTTTTTAATGTAATTTCAATAGTGCCCTATACTCAAGTTAGGGCACTCTAGGTTTCTGAAGGTGATTTTCTGAGATGAGACATATAATCAGAGTCCTAACTCCTTCTGTTCATAGCACTTATTGGAATACATTGTACACTAATCTTTCTGCACTTAAAAACATCAGAAATTTGAAACATTTATTTTAAACAACAAATGGATATTATTATGAATATTTGGCTTATTTTTCCAGGAGTGAACTTCTACCAAAAAATCAGGTTTTAATCTAAGAATAAATGGGCACAAAAAAGTCTAAATAATTCAGTTATAATTGACAAGTTTTTTGGTTGTTTTTATATATATCTAATTGATTTTGTTGAAAGAAAGAAAGGAAAGAAGAAAGAAAAGAAGGAAAGACAGAAAGACAGAAAGAAAGAAAGAAAGAAAGAAAGAAAGAAAGAAAGAAAGAAAGAAAGAAAGAAAGATGAATAAATGAAGAAAATCTCCGTATAAAATAAAGTACTTTTCATTATCAATTATGGTATATGTTTCACACAATTCTAGGATTAGCAAATTGTTCAAGTTTACTGAAAAGTGTGTGTATGAAGAACTGTGGTAATGAAATCGAAGGTCGAATAGTTCATATACTACAAGGAAACAATCTGGTCCCAAACTTTATTATTCAGCATGACCAGCCACATATATGGCCGACTGGCTTTGGCAGTGGGATGGGAACTTCATGAAAAAATCTATTGTTTACTCCCAAATTAGTTGCTTCTGCAACTCAAAGATTACTACCTCTTTGTGTACCTTAGGTACCTTAGATTTCCAGAGCTTACAGGGATGATCTCTTGGGTGGTAAACATCTCCTAGGTCATTTTGGTTCATGAAGGAACACACACACACACACACACACACACACACACACACACACACACAGAGAGAGAGAGAGAGAGATTAGAATTCAATTTTAGATCCACTAAAAGTCTATTTATTATTATTGTAATCTAGTGTTTACTGTTTAGCTTTTCTTTAATTTCCAGATTCTCTGAAAATTCCATTTGAAACACTGAAAAAACACCATCTATTTTCTTTTGGAAAGTGGTAAGTGGAATTGATCAGTCAGCCTAAAATAGATTGTGCAGAGGTATATATTTGCTTTGATTTATGGCAATGTGTATATTTCAGCTTAATGAAGATTTTACTCTTGGGAACAGTTAGAGAATGGATTGTAGTGCTTTGATGCAGAGGAGCAAAGGGGATCATGTTTTGTTCTGATTGATTTCCCTGTTTAATCTCAGACAGTCTTAGGAAGTTGTAAAGCCATAGTTTAATATTCTATAAAAATGAAATATATTTTATGGAAACGAAAACAAGAAAACTTACTTTGATTGGATTATGGAACATTTGGTGTATTAAACATTTGCCGAGCAATGCAAAAGGAAAGCAATTCAATTGTCCAGCCAAAACTTTGTCTCACCAGGCATCTTTTCATATTATGAATTTTATCATTTTCAAGAATTTAAAAGAATCGTGACTGACAACTTACAACCTAAATATGCTGCCGAGGCAGCACCAGGGTAGCAATGGCACAGAAGAGAGGGAAAGAGATTGAGTGACTGTCAATGGTCCTAATTGTGTGCATAGCAGCAGTAGCTCTGTACACAGTACAGTTTAAATGAAATGTCTCTCTCCCTGGGTCTTATAGTCTGACGTGATCATATCGACAACCAAAAAAGGGCTGCCTTATTTTTTTTTTCTCTGACAAAGGAGTTTCTCTTTATTTTCCTTTGTCAATCACTTGTTAGTGGACTCTCCTTAACTAAAGAAAATGCATGAAAAATACCTGAACAATTGGCAGCCAAAGTAAACTTTGACTTTTGATATTAGCTTTATTGTCTTTTTCTACACAAAATTAATGTAGTCCATTTGAGAAAATTTAAACGAGCACAAAACAAAATTTAAAATTATGTTTAATAACCACACTATCCAGAGATAACCTCTGTTGAATTTTTATTTATATCTTTCTATTTATCGATCATACATCTAAATTTAATAATTTTAGACACGGTTGGGACTATAGTCTGTTTACTTGGTTAAATTGTCATTTGTTAATTCAGTATATCTCTATAAATTTCCTGTTGTTTTAAAGATTCTTCTCTATGATCACATTAATTTTTTTGGCAACTCAGTTTTAAGGATGTGCCAGAGCTTATTTGTAAATCAAACTTCTACAAGAGAACTGCTTTACTTATTAGAATCCAAAATCACAATGTTTGAAATTGTAAACATTTGTGTGATAAGTAGAGAGATAACTTACTCATTTCCTTATTTGTCGTATTTGCTCAAATCACTTAGACGTCCTGTTTTTTGTATTCCATAAAATTACACTTTACTGTCTGGTTTCATAGCCCTTGTTTCAAAAGGAATCAGATATATGTTCTTTTTTCATCCACAGGTGACTCTCTACAATAGTCTTTTACAATTTTTTTTCCTGTTACTTTTATCAGAGTATCATTTGGGATAAAAAATTATAATAAATATATTTAGAAATAATATGCTTTAATATTTAATGACTGATGATACCTAAACAACAGTTCTTAGTGTTCCTATTACTTTGTAAAGGGATACTTTTTTTTGTGGAAAGACTGCTTGGTATTGTGAAAGCATTCATTTCACATCAATATAGGGGAAACTTCACATCATCCCACTGTGTGTGTGGTGTGATCTTGGACAAATTACTTAACTTTATTGAGACTATTTCCTTATCTAAAATACTTAAGTCTATTTTATAGATTTTTAAAGGAAAATAGATAAGCTTATTTTGCATGATTTTAGGAAGCTTACTGAAACTTTTTTGTATATCTATATATAAATTTTCCCAAGTATCTGGTGGGAACTGTTAAAGAAAGATTAAAATGAAAACCACAATTTAGATATAGCCCAAAGCTAGCCACTCATATCCATGTAGCCAAAACTTAAGTTGTCCTGATTTTCCCCAAACTTTTGCTCTAATAGTAAATAAAAGACAAAATGTAAGCTTTACCTTGTTGGCATGATTCAATGAAATTTTAAAAATCATCTATAGACAACATTAGCTTAAACAGCTCTCTTTGTCTTATGAAGAATGTTAATATACAATAGCTAATAATGAATAAGGTCAAAATACACCCTGTTTTATGCTTTATCAGCTATGCTGTAACTGCTGTAAGTTGGAATTCTTTCCACTCTTGGTTTGTGATCTCTGGGTTTGTGAACTGTTTTTTTTTTGAATGCACAATTATTTTATATATATATATATCTTTTCCTAACTTGACGTGATTTTATTTTTGGCAATACTCAATGAATTATAGATACTAACATAATTAGTATTAGTATCTATAATACTTCAGATACTCTATAATTAGTATCCATTTCTGTTAATTTTGTTCGTGATAAGTATGTTTCAGTAGCACAGTTTCTTTCTTGCCTTTCTCTTTTTTCTTTCTCTTGTTTTTTCTCTGTTCCATTTTATTTCCCAATAACTATAGGAGTAGGTTATAAGTCTTTAACACAAAGCTATTCAAAAGTCCTATAGAATTGATCCAAGCATTATTCAGATTTTCCGTTTCCATACAGAACATTCTTTTCTTTTTTTCCTGAAGCCTATACCTGGTTACTTACCTAATAATATTTATCAGGGCCTTATTTCCAATCTCATGGATTGCTACCATTAAATGTGAATTGTGCAAATAGTTATATTTCTTTATTTGATGTATTTTCTTTGTAGTTAATGAGGATGTAACACCCTCAGTGGCATTTTTAGGTGATATTATAAAAATGTAACATTCTGCCATTTACCCATAAAGGTATTTTATATAACTGATAAGCACTTTTTTTTCTTTTGGTTTGACAGTTATACCAAATATTTCACTTTAAATATTTTCTCTTGGCTACACATCTGTCAAATGTGCCTAAATAACTGTACCTAAAGATTCTTATTTACAGAAATAGGCAGAGTATTTTTTTTTTTTTTTCTAGGTTACTAGGGGAGAGCAGAAAGAGGAAGCCAACTAGGGTAAAGCATTGCATTTAACATGAAAAATGTAGAAATGCATTAAAGAGAGGGAGTGGGAAAACTATGTGAAATAAAGCTCTGCCAGAGTGGAAGAGTAGAAAGGTCACTCAGCTTGAAACTGGAAAACCTGGGTTCAATTCCCATAACTGCTACTTACTCATGGTATTATAGAAGTCACTTAACCTTGCTTAGCTTCTGTGGTATTGTAAAAGTCACTTAACCTTTTAACCTTAGTTTCCTCATTTATAGATTAAAGATAAATAATATCTATTTTGAAAAACTGTTATGAGAATTAACTGAGGTAAAGTACGTTTAAGTCATTTGTTTACTGGCACTACTTTTTTAAAAAAAAAGCGTTTCTTTTTTAAATAGTGATGGCAACTAGATGCCTCAGAAATAGACATAGCATTAAGATGTGCACAGAAACCAGATATAAGATAGAATTTAAAATTAAGTCCTCATGGAAAATCCATCTTAAAGGCAATGTGGTACTCGAATTAGCTTTATAATGGAAGTAGAGACATAAAGAAGAAAAAGAGACTTACTGTTTAATGGGGGTATTAGACAGTTTTCCTCATGTCATATTTTTAAATCCTTAGAACAACTTGAAAGTAAGTTTTACTATCCCCAGTTTACAGGCGATTAAATAGATGCAAAATAGGTTTTCTAAATAACTTGTTCAATATCATACAGCAAGAGGAGAGGGGAAGCTGGGACTCAATCAAACCCAGACCATCATGCCCAAAGCACATTCTTCCTGTTGTATTACCACTCCAATACAACCAGAAAAAGCCATGCAGCTGTATAATGGCAATTTTTAAATTATTTTATTGAGTCTTCTATTACCTAAAAGATAAATAGGGAGTGAAACCTTCTTATTTGGTACAATATAACCTTATAACCTCTATTTGGTACAATCCCTATGAGAATATGTTCTCCTTAACACAGAAATTCAAATACTAACATTTTTGGTATGCTGTTTTCATGAAAATATGTGGGAACAAATAACAAGAATACCATAGATGTTTCAAAAACAGTATTCATATTTTCTAATAAAGAGGATACTCTTTCAAGAAAATTACCAATATGGCAAGTATTTGAAGATGATAGTAAAATAAAATCATCCCTTGAGATATGACCAAATCACCTAAAATATCTGTTTACCAAATGGTAGCCCATATCCTCATGCTTTTTTGCAATTAAACTCTTGAAAAACAGTACAATGAGGAACCCAGGAGAGATGAATATAAGGACAAACAGGAAAGACAAGGTCATATACTAGGAATACGAAAACTTGCATCAATATCTCCATAAGAGTATGACCTCACTTTACTTCCCCCAGTTTAGATTACACAGTACTCCTTTGACTTAAAGTAAACTTAAAAATACATATATAAGAAAAAATTAAGTTAAGTCACAGTCTGGGGTCAACTTATAAGCATAAAACTTTCTATTTGTCTTAAGTTATTGAAGCCAAGAATTCTAAAGGAATCACTGAACTAAATGGGTAGAACACTGCTGCATTATAATTTCTCCAGCTGTTGGAGGCTTAACTATGTGGTGCCATGTCTGAGAATGTGAAATGGACATATGATATGAAAGCATTATGATGTGTGATGACTTTGCATGTGCTGTGTGATAAAGGTTAGCAGACTCCTCTTTCCATTTGGCTTTTCAGATTTGCACACACTTTCAGGAAAGATTGCCAAAAGCTTTCTTCTTTTTTCTCTATTTTTAATGTATTTCTGCTAAGAGGTGAATCTTTATATGCTCTACTCTAATGCAAAGATCATGATTTTAGTACCTTTCCTAGGATTTGCAGGGAACATATGGAGAGCAGATTATTCAGGTTGTAAAAATTACCACTTCAGATTTGGTTCACTTGACTTGTCATCCTTCCTGTCATCCAGTATTCTCTTTTCACCTACCATGTAAACATCACTTGGCACAAGGTTTCTTTTTTTAAGTTGATGAGATTTCATGGGCTCTTTGTGTGTGTAGGTGTGCACAAATATGCTACAAAATGTGAATGTTTGTTTTGACATGAAAGAAAAAGAATAATTGGTCCTTTATCCTTTATTTAGTAGATAAATGCAAAGTCAACCTTCATTTGTTTTTAACTGTATCCCAAGTATATTCAAAACGAAAAAATTGAATGGAGAATTAAGCAGAGACAAAATTGACATGATCACTGACACTGATGAACATGAATCTACCAGCCAAGAAAACATAGATGAATAAAGAAATTAAGTATAAGGTAGAAAGGAAATGTCAAAAGGAAAACACAGATTTTCTGGAAAATTAAAGGAAGGAAAGAAATTCTACCTTGGGAACCTAGAATATTTACTGGCAGAGGAAAACATTAAATAAAATACAAAGTATAAAGATGCATCCAAGGCAATCTGGAGTCTGAGAAGTATAAAATGGTGATCTTGGTATAAGAAAATTGTGATTACACACATAGAGGCAAGAAAGCACTGAAAACTTTTATTGAGTTGCAATTGCAATTGTAAAGTATGGATATATGAAGCTTAGCTGTAGGGAGAGGGCTTGGAAAGCTTACTTACAGTATGTTGTAGAATCCTTCAAATCATTTGCTTAGGAGATAATTTATTTATCAGTCAATGGAAATCACCAAGATTTCAGCAAAAAATACATGAGGAGTATGATTTAGGAAAGGTATTTTTGTAATAATTTAAAATATAGAACAGAGATAGTGAAGTTAGGTTTCAAAGACCAATTAGTAGGCTGTGCCAATTAATCCAGAAAAAGAAATAGATAAAAACAGAAATTTGTGTGGTTGTGGAAGAATATAAAACAGAATTACAACAAAAGTATTGCAGGGAAAATCTGCACAACACAGTATGCTGAATGCAAATACAGTTGGAAAGAGATAGAATTTTTTTTTTAAATGGCTCATGCTTAAAACTTGGAGGGGTAGAGGATTTGGATAACTAATAGGCAGCTGATATTTTATATCAAATCAGTTTACCTCATAGATTATATTCCCTCTTTAGGATAAGGCGGGAATTGGAAAATGTAGTTTTTAATATAAGAAAGATCATTATTTTTACTGGGAGGAAGGAACAAGTAGAGACAGAGAGAAAGAGAGAGAGAGAATTTGAAATACAATATATAGAGAAAAGATTGATAACATAAGGGGATCTGGATTTTCTACATGATGACTGTGCAAATCACAAAAGATTAGTTAGCTTTGGAAAAGAGGAGGAATATTTTTCTAAGCCAGTAGAGAAAGTAGGGCAAAAATATACAGATATTTTCAGATGATGTTTTCACATGGGGTAGAATAAATTTGAGGGACAGAGTTAAATAGTCGAGATTAGAATAAAGTTCAAGGTGAGATGATTTTCTAATTGTGAGGCAGCTCTGATTGTGGCTGGAAACAGAAGAGTGCAGGTAGAATGTAGAAGACTCATTGGGGAGTGTGCAAGACTCTGCAGCATCACACACGAGAGCTAACAGCTGCATACCCTTCATGAAGAAGTTCACACCAGCTGTGGGAAATTGGTCTCACTCAATGTGTCTATATCAACAATTTCACTACAGCTCAGCTGGAATTTTAATGCCGATTACACTAAATAAGTTGTAACAGGTTCAAAAAATGTGTGTTTCCCTATTCTCTAGGAGTGATTTTTCTTTCATTTTGATTTTTAATTTTTTTAAAAAAATGTTTAGATACACAAGTTCCTTCAAATTCCCTTTCAGGAGTAGGTAATATAAACATACATACTTATGTCAGTTTAATTAAGATTTTAATCCTATACTCTTTTGATCAAGTATTCTCAATCTAAAAATTTTCCTTTCCAAAATAGAGACAATCAGTAACATTACTTATCCTGAGTTTTCTTGAAGAATATGTAGATGTAAAGCTGATTTGCCATTTGTGTTTTTTTGTAAATAATAATATATACCTTTATGTGTACGCTGCTTTCAGTTTACAGAGGGTTATCACATACATCTGATTACAGTCTCACAACAACAATAAAGGTATTGCTCTATTCCCACTTCACTTTTGACAAAACTGGGTTTTAGAGAGGATAGGTAACTTCCTCAGGGCCCAAGTCGACTTCATCTGGTAAGTGGATCAACTTAAACACTGATCTTTCAACTGCCTCTTCTGTGCTATGTCCATTCAATTAAGTTGAGGTTTGGGAATCCATATGTAATTATTAGTCATTATTAGACTTTATTTTACTTTTGATTTGCTTAGCAGATTATTAAGCTATTATTTGGTGCAGTATGCTGATTTATGTCAGGAATTCAACTACTTAAATAGAAGGAATATCACTGTGTTCTTAAGGAAATGGTATTTTATTTAGGAAATAATAATACATCTATAGTCAATATTGTTAATGAAGTGTATTTCTATAGTACAGATTCTATATTTCCCATTATATATTTATTCTTTCTAAATTATTCATTTCCTGTATCAAAAAAACATGCAATGCTTAGATGGAAGAGAAGACTGGTCTCAGAGACATTGGATGACAAAATTATTTTCTTTATTCAACAAAAATCATTAAAACATTTATTTGACCCTGCATAGGGGAAAATATAGCAAGTATCTATTAAGATAATTCTGTTAAATTGAAAACATTTATAAATAAAAATTGTTTCTCATATTTGACTTAATATATGTTATTTGACCCCAAAATATACTTTCCATCTGTCTTTATGTATCAATGCTAAAACCGTGCATTGACAAAAAAAAGAGACAATTATCTAGCACACGAAAAAATTTAGCAAAGTTGTATGTCTGGTACACAAGATATTTGCTTTTCCATTTCTTTAAAATAAGAATTATGAAGTTTTAAAATTCACTTAGAAACAGTTACTTTTCTTTTCTCACATTCCCATGAAGTCCTATTGGTGCTTTTTATTATTTTGGGAACAAAGCAAGAATAAGTAAGTCACTACCTTCCAGAAAATTGATGTTAACCACTTAGTAGCCACTGAAATAAGCATTTAACTTCAGTAAAATTTCATTATAGTTTGTTCAGTTTTTCTCATTTACTATTGCTTAACTTTCAGGACACTTAATTTAGAGTAATGAAGACAAAAAAGGACATCCAAAACGATATTGATTGCTTAATGTTCCCAAATTTCAAGGGAAAAGCACATTCTCTCTTGAGCCAAAAATTGATTTGCTTTTCATGGATTCTACTTTGAGTGCACTAGAGGAGAGGGAAATTTGCATGTCCTATACATTGCATAAACCCAACCTTCTTAGTACATCTTGGTTTGAATCTATGCAGTTTATTTCAGTCATACCGAGGTCACACACAAGGTATGATTTAGAATAAATTAACTTTAATTCCTAAAGTTTATGTAATCTTTTATATCTTCTGACATCCAGATCTTGTTTTATGTTCCTTTAGCATTATTCAAGGTGTTCTGCAGCAATTGATCTTGACCAAAAATATTTATAGTAAATGGCCTTAAGCCAATAATATGCCTTTTGCTTAATAAAATTGCTTTCTGAATAGTTTAAAAGGTGCTTGTATTTAATGGCAAATGTAACACCGGCTGCTCTTTTCTGTGCCAAGTTGCTGTCTAGTTCAAGGTGTTAAATAGCATAATGAGTTTGGTCTCCTCTAATACAGAAAATAAAGACCCAAGAGAACTTCCAACTGAGAGGGAGTTTTAGAATGCGAGATGACAGGTCGTTGTGAATATGACTTTTCCAAAAGAGGAGAGTTTCTAACTTTTCAAGGCCATGTTCATTTTCCTAATTCATTAGGTGGTCAAAAAGCTCTGTCAGGCAGAATTGTCAATAGGCTAAGATGTATTTCAAACACGACGTCCAAAGATGTTAATCTTTCTCTTTGGATTCTGCCTATGTGAACAGTGCTTTACTCAGAGTGATTTAGTAAAATAGTTCTTTTACTCTCACAGAATCAATTCTGTGTAAAAAGTATGAATTAAATCTTTCAGAAATTCTAAATTGTAGATTTAGTTTGTATGAAATAGGTGTCTTTTAGTCATTTTGAATTCCTTTTATTATTTCTTAAAGGGAAGTGGTGATTTATATAGAGTCTGACTTAAGACTCGAAAATAATTTCCACAGACTTATATGCATAGCAACATTAAAATAAAAATTATCTTTAATTTTGGTTTTGAAAGTTAATTATTAACTCTGTAAGGGAATTACTAGAGTAAATCTCAGAGAGAGAAAAAAACTATTTACTATTTTAAAGTTATTCTTTTACCTTTTAGATATGCATTAACTTGTTGTAATTTACTTTTGTATATACGTAATAACTAAGCTTACTATTTTTTAAATTTTTTTTTAAATTTTACTTTCAGTTCCAGGATACATGTGCAGAATGTGCAGGTTTGTTACATAGGTATACATGTGCCATCGTGGTTTGCTGCACCTAACAACCTGTCATCTGGGTTTTAAGCCCCACATGTATTAGGTATTTTTCCTAATACTCTCCCTCCCTTTGCTCCGCATTATCTGATAGGCTCTGGTGTGTGATGTTCCCCTTCTTGTGCCCATATGTTCTCATTGTTCAATTCCTACTTGTAAGTGAGAACATGTGGTGTTTGGTTTTCTGTTCCTTTGTTAGTTTGCTGAGAATGATGGCTTCCAGCTTCATCCATGTCCCTGCAGCAACTTAAAAGGGAAGTGAAGGATCTCTTCAAGGAGAACTGCAAATCATTGCTCAAGGAAATAAGAGAGGACACAAAAAAATGGAAAAACATTCCGTGCTCATGGATAGAAAGACTCAATATCATAAAAATGGTCATACTGCCCAAAGTAATTTATAGATTCAATGCTATTCCCATAAAGCTACCATTGACTTTCTTCACAGAATTAGAAAAAAACTACTTTATATTTCATATGGAACCAAAAAAAGAGCCCATATAGCCAAGCAAAAAGAATTAAGCTGGAGGCATCACACTACCTGACTGCAGACTATACTACAAGACTACAGTAATCAAAACAACATGGTACTGGTACCAAAACAAATATATAGATCAATGGAACAGAACAGAGACCTCAGAAATAATACATCTACAACCATTTGATCTTCGACAAACCTGACAACAACAAGCAATGGGGAAAGGATTCCCTACTTAATGAATGGTGCTGGAAAAACTGACTAGCCATATGCAGAAAACTAAAACTGGACCCTTTCTTTAAATCTTATACAAAAATTAATTCAAGATGTTTTAAAGTTTACTAATTTTCTACATGAAAAGTGAACTTAGGATTAAGAAGTGAGACTTATTACAGGAAATTTCTAAAAATAAATCTGTTTGGCAAACCATAAGAATGACATGTAAAGACTTTTATTGCTGTGTACATCAGACTACACTGTAGAATACATTGATATGATTTAAAAATAGTTGTTTCTGAAGATAACTTAGAAGATACAATATTATTTCTAAAACTAATTTCTAATAAAATATATTTGGCTAAAGCTGGGTTAAACAAAGCTAAGCAAGTTTTACCTTTTACTGCAGGACTTTTCAGAGCCTTTTAAAACTTTAAAATTTTAATTAATTTATTTATTTTAAATTATACTTTGAGTTCTGGGATACAAGTGCAGAAAGTTTAGGTTTGTTACATAAGTATACATGTGCCATGGTGGTTTGCTGCACCTATCAACCTATCATCTAGGTTTTAAGCCCTTCATGCATTAGCTATTTGTCCTAATACTCTCCCTTCCCTTAGCCCCCACCCTCTGACTGGCCCCAGTGTGTGTTGTTCCCTTCCCTGTGTCCATGTGTTCTCATTGTTCAACTCCCAGCTATGAGTGAAAACATACAGTGTTTTGTTTTCTTTCTCTGTGTTAGTTTGCTGAGTATGATGTCTTCTAGCTTCATCCATGTCCCTGCAAAGGACATAACCTCATTCATTTTTATGGCTTCATAGTATTCCATGGTGTGTATAAACCACATATCTTTTCCCAGTCTATCTTTGGTGGGCATTTTGATTGGTTCCATGTCTTTGCTATTGTAAATCGTGTTGCAATAAACATATGTGTGCAGGTATCTTCACAGTAGAATGATTTGTTTTCCTTTGGATATATACCCAGTAATGGGATTGCTGGGTCAAATGTAATTTCTGGTTCTAGAGAAATAGCCACACTTTCTTCCACAGTGGTTGAACTAATTTACATTCCCACCAACAGGGTCAAAGCGTTCCTATTTCTCCACAGTCTCTCCAGCATCTATTGTTTCTTGACTTTCTAATAATTGTCATTCTGACTGCTGTGAGGTGGTATCTCATTGTGGTTTTGATTTACATTTCCTTTTTTAAAAATTTATGTTCGGGGATACATGTGCATGTTTGTTACATAAGTAAACTTGTGTCATGGAGGTTTATTGTACAGATTATTTCATCACCCAGATAGTAAGCCTAGTACTCATTAGTTACTTTTCCTGATCCTCTCCCTCCTCCTACCTTCCACCCTCCAAAAGGCCCCAGCGTGTGTTGTTTCCCTCTATGTGTCCATATGTTCTCATCATTTAGCTCCCACTTATAAGTGAAAACATGCGGTACTTGGTTTCTGTTTCTGCGTTAGTTTACTAAGGATAATGGCCTCCAGTTCCATCCATGTCCCTGCAAAGAACATCATGTTGACCTTTTAATAAAACTCATTGTGATTATCCAAAACAATGTCTGTAAACTTAGAATACATTTCTTAGACTGTTTTATCAAAGAAGGCTTAATTCGCAGAGCATGTCTTGAAATATTCTGTTGAAAGTATAGACTTAATTTTGCAATTTCCTCACTGAAGAAACCACGGTTTCCTTTTGCCTAGAGAGTACGTTTCAAACTCTAGCACTTCTTAAATTTTCTGTTGAAATTGGCCCCAATCTATTTTAATTTTTCACTTACAGGCATCCCATTCTATCTTCTTTCTTTCCATTAGAAGAAAACAAATGATTTTATTTTCTGAAAATTCAGGCACTTATGCCTCTTGTTTATTAAGTAATCAACTTTTGTATTTTTAGTGAAGAAATTATTGTGTGTGGGAAACAATACAACCTTTCCCTTGAGGTACATTGTCTGAGACGGTCGACCATCTGAATGATTATCTAAGGTTCTTTTTTTTTGAGGTTTGCAACTGATATGCCTATATAAAAATCTTTGTGACAATAAATGATATTATATCAAAATTCAAGTTTTTATGTGTGTGTATAACAGATATATTCTACTGATTTAATTAAAATACACTCAAATTGAATTTAAAAACCTTTCCTTTGCTTGGTGAATTCCACAGAATAAGTACTGGAACAAAATTACTAGGATCTTAATGTCAAATTTTCATGAAAACAAAATAAATGTATTAATTTTTTAAATGTGTAACTATATGTTAAGTATCTCTGAAGACATTCTGTATCTCTAATTAAGCATAAATAAGTAAATGCAAGTTTCTAAAGAACCAATAGCTTTGTTTATTAAACCTGTACTAATTTGTGATCATTTTTTTATAAACTATTTCATTATATTTATGAATAAAGAGTTTAGCATATAAATGATTAAATAAATCGATCTAGCTACTTACCAGTAAGTCTTATAAAATTCTTGAAAATACATTGAGGTTTAATTTAAATTGTACAATTTGAGCTAAGTTCAAAGTTATTAAACAGCTTATATTTGTCCCTATGAAATGAAAATAACTTTAAAACTATTTTAGTTAACTTTGTTATCTATTGTAAATGTGCACTGTCTGACTATAATGTCAAAGGATTTCTTATTTCTTCTTGTTAGCTACCAATTTAGATTCCTTTTCTTTTAAAAAATTGATATATTCATGTTTTTCTTATATATTTATAACACTTACGTTTTGAACCGTGAAATATCCTGTATGTTGCAAATATTTTCCTAGTATGCCTCATACTTTTTAACTTTATTTATAGGGCTATTGTAAGATGGAAGTTTACATTTTTAACTTGAGCTGTAATTGATTTATGCCTATTCCTCCCAAACTTTGGGATCACTTTTCTGCCATTTCTGCTTTTATTTATTTAGGTGTTCACGTCTAGATGTCTAATTTACCAATAATAAATCTCATCAATTATATCCTTGATAAATGAAGAATTTTATTACTTGCATCCTTTTCCACTTCCATCTCTTACTGCAATTAGTTTTGTAATACAGTCTTTATTTTCTCTGTTACTTATTATTTGATCTTTAAAACCTCTCCTTAAACCCATGGATAGTAAATACTTGATTCCCTCATACTGTAACTAATAAATAAACAATAACTCTGCCATCTCATTATCTTTCCCCACTTAGTTTCACATTTTGCATTTTATTAAATATTTCTTGCTTTATCTAGAAGTTGGTTCTAAAATTGAAATTATTCTCTGAATAAGAACATATTTTTATGTGATTAGGATTAGATAGTACAATTCATTACAGAACCATATATTTTTCTACAAATACACTTCCTCCCCTTTGCTTTAAATGTCACAACCCTGGTGCATGCAAAGGATTCATCTTTGTTAAAGTCTAACAGGTGCCTAAAATTATACTTTTTGCTTTCTTTCACATTCATATCAGGCTTTTCTTGAATTGTATGTTTCTCTTGGAGTTGCTAATTGCCTTTATTTTGTTTTACTTGGAAAAATTAAACTGTTTTCTTCTCTATAACTATAATAATATTCATGTTTATAACTATCCAATTCGATTTTATTTCAATATACCTACTTCATTCTATTTTTCTTCTTGAAACCAAAGCCTGTCTGCTTTTTCTTGAACTGACTTCCTTAAAATTAATCTCTGACTTTCAGTTACAGTTTCTTATATTAATTACAAATGTAATTATATTAATTACAAATAACTACAAATTAGTTACAATTTTTAAAATTGTTTTCTGAAGTCTCTGATTGCCTGTTTCCCACCTCTAGTATTTTGTGCCATTTTTACACCTTGTTTCTCCTAGTGTATCTATCATAATAACTATCTTGTGGAACATCTTCCTCTCAAAGCCTGATCTTTTGGCATACACTGGTGATCTAAAGCATTTGATCAGTTTAATCTTAGATCTTGTAACTGCTTCATGTTTGTTGTATTCCTTTGTTTGTTTGAATATATCCTCAGTATCTTCCTCAGAAAGGTGCCGGAATGGAGTAGACTTTTCATAAATAAAATGCCTTTGTTCTGCCTTCATATTACAATGTTTGAATACATACTTCATTTCTAAAAGTGTATTTTCTCAGCACACAATATTTTAAATTTTGATGTACTTAGATAAGCTTAGTTCCTTTATAATTCCTTCCTCTGCTCTCATATTTAGTAAATACTTCTTCATTCCCCCCAAACAGATAAAAAGTCACCCTAATTTTCCATTTTCCATTATTTCATTTTCAGATATAATTTCTCACTCCAAAATGTGATACATAGTGTAGGATTAGAACCAAAGCCTTATGACTGATTGGGGTACCTGAAAGAGACAAGGAGAATGGGACCAAATTGGAAAACATGCTTCAGCATATCACCTAGGAAAACTTCCCAATCTAGCAAGGAAGGCTAACATTCAAATTCAGGAAATCCAGAGAACTCCACTAAAATACTCTAAGAGAAAAGCAACCCCGAGACAAATAATCTTCAGATTCTCCAAGGTTGAAATGAAGGAAAACATGTTAAGGGGCATCAGAGAGTAAGGCCAGGTCACCTACAATGGGAAGCCCATCTGAATAACAGTGGACCTGTCAACAGAAACTGTACAAGCCCAGTGAGGTTGGGGGCCAATATTCAATAAGCTTAGAAAAAAGAATTTCCAACCCACAATCGTATATCTGGCCAAACTAAGCTTCATAAGTGAAAGAGAAAGAAAAGCCTTTTCAGACAACAAAAGTTGAGGGAATTAGTCACCACCAGAACTGTCTTGCAAAAGCTCCTGAAGGAAGCACTAGATATGGAAAGGAAAAACAGTTACCAACCACTACAAAAACACAATGAAATATACTGACAATGACACTGTGAAGCAACTACATCAACATGTCTGCAAAATAACTGGCTAACATCATGATGACAGGTTCAAATTCATACATAACAATAGCAACCTTAAATGTAAATGGGCTAAATGCCCCAACTAAAAGACACAGAATGGAAAGCCGAATAAAGGGTCAAGACCTGTTGGTGTGCTGTATTTAAGAGATCCATCTCTTGTGCAAAAACATGTATAGGCTCAAAATAAAGGGATGGAGGAAAATCTACCAAGCAAATAGCAGAAAAAAGCAGGGGTTGCAATCCTAGTTTCTGACAAAACAGACTTTAAACTAACAAAGATCAAAAAAGACAAAGAAGATCATTGCCTAATTGTAAAGGGTTAAATTCAAAAAGAAGAGCTAATGGTAAAAGAAAACTTCAGGCAAATATCCCTGATGAACACCGATGTAAAAATCCTCAATAAAATACTAGCAAACCAAATCCAGCAGCACATCAAAAAGCTTGTCCACCACAATCAAGTAGGCCTTATCCCCAGGATGCAAGGCTGGTTCAAGATACACAAATCAATAAGTATAATTTATCACATAAACAGAAATAAAGACAAAAACCACATTATTATCTCAATAGACACAATACAAACCTTCAGTGTAATTCAACATCCCTTCATGTTAAAAACTCTCAATAAACTAAGTATTGATGGAACATACCTCAATAATAAGAGGCATTTATGATAAATCCACAGCCAATATCATACTGAATGGGCAAAAGCTAGAAGCATTCCCCTTGAAAACTGGTACAAGACAAGGATGCCCTCTCTCACCACTTCTATTCAACATAGTATTAGGAGTTCTGGTAAAGGCAATTAGGCAACAGAAAGAAATAAAGAGTATTCAGATAGGAAGAGAGGAAGTCAAACTGGCTCTGTTGTCAGATGGCATGATGCTACATCTAGAAAACCCCGTTGTCTCAGCCTAAAAGGTTGTTAAGCTGATAAGCAACTTCAGCAAAGTCTTAGCATACAAAATCAATGTGCAAAAACCAAAAGCTTCCTATATACCAACAATAGACAAGCAGAGTGACAAATCGTGAATGAACTCTCAGTCATAATTGTTATAAAGAGAATAAAAGGAGCAAGATGGCCGAATAGGAACAGCTCCAGTCTCCAACTCCCAGCGCAAGCGACACAGAAGACCGGTGATTTCTGCATTTTCAACTGAGGTACTGGGGTCATCTCACTAGGGAGTGCCAGACAATCGGTGCTGGTCAGCTGCTGCAGCCTGACCAGCGAGAGCTGAAGCAGGGCGAGGCATCGCCTCCCTGGGAAGCGCAAGGGGGAAGGGAATT
>NW_016811970.1:1589498-1644463 GCF_001698545.2 Rhinopithecus bieti
TATAAATGATGAATTGATGGGTGCTGACGAGTTGATGGGTGCAGCACACCAACATGGCACAAGTATACATATGTAACAAACCTGCACGTTATGCACATGTACCCTAGAACTTAAAGTATAATAATAATTAAAAAAAAAAAGAGAGAGAATAAAACACCTAGGAATACAGCTAACAAGGGAAGTGAAAGGTCTCTTCAAGGATAACTACAAACCACTGCTCAAGGAAATTAGAGAGGACACAAATAAATGGAAAAACATTCCATGTTTATGGATAGGAAGAACCAATATCATGAAAATGGCCATACTACCCAAAGTAATGTATAGATTCATTGGTATTCCCATCAAACTACCATTGACATTCTTCAGAGAATTAGAAGAAAACTACTTTAAAATTAATATGGAATCAATAAAGAGCCCATATAGTGAAGACAATCCTAAGCAAAAGGAACAAACCTGGAGGCATCATGCTACCCAACTTCAGACTATAGTTCAAAGTTGCAGTAACCAAAAGAGCATGGTCCTGATTCAAAAACAGACACATCAACTAATGGAACAATGTAAAGAACTCAAAATTAAGACGGCACATCTACAACCATCTAATCTTTGACAAACCTGACAAAAACAAGTAATTATGAAAAAATTCCCTGTTTAATAAACAGTGCTGGGACAACTGGCTGGTCATATGCAGAAAATTAAAACAGGACCTATTCTTTATAACTTATACAAAAATTAACTCAAGAAGGATTAAAGACTTACACATAAAACCCAAAACTATAAAAACCCTACAAGAAAATCTAGGTGATAACATTCAGGACATAGGCATGGGCAAAGATTGCATGACAAAAACATTAAAAACAATTGCAACATAAGCAAAAATTGACAAATGGAATCTAATTAAACTAAAGGGCTTCTGCACAGCAAAATAAAGTATCAGCAGAGTTGAACATGCAACTTGCAAAATGGGAGACAATTTTTGCAATCTATTTATCTGACAAAGGTCTAACATCCAGAATCTACAGGGATCTTTTTGTTGTTGTTGTTGTTGTTTTTTGAGACGGAGTCTCATTCTGTCGCCCAGGCTGGAGTGCAGTGGCGCGATCTTGGCTCACTGCAAGCTCCGCCTCCTAGGTTCACACCATTCTCCTGCCTCAGCCTCCCATGTAGCTGGGACTACAGGCGCCTGCCACCGCACCCGGCTAATTTTTTGTATTTTTAGTAGAGACGGGGTTTCACCGTGTTAGCCAGGATGGTCTCGATCTCCTGACCTTGTGATCCACCCGTCTCGGCCTCCCAAAGTGCTGGGATTACAGGTGTAAGCCACCGTGCCCAGCCATCTACAGGGATCTTAAACAAATTTTCAAAAAAAAAAAAAAAAAAACAGCCCCATCAAAAGTGAGCAAAGCACATGGACAGACACTTTTGAAAGAAGATTTTTATGTGGCCAACAAATACATGAATAAAAAGGTCAATATCATTGATCATTAGAGAAATGCAAATCAAAACCACAATGGGATACCATCTGACACTAGTCAGAATGGTGATTATTAAAAATCCCAGAAACAACAGATGCTGGCAAGGCAGAGGAGAAATAGGAACACCTTTACACTGTTGGTGGGAATGTAAATTAGTTCAATCATTGTGGAAGCCAATGTGGCAATTTCTCAAAGACCTAGAACCAGAAATAGCACTTGGCACAGTAGTCCCATTACTGGGTATATATATATCTAAAAGAATATAAATCATTCTATTATAAAAATACATGTACACATATGTTCATTGGAGCACTGTTCACAATAGCAAAGACATGTAATCAACCCAAATGCCCATCAATGATAGACTGGATAAAGAAAATGTGGTACATATACACCATGGAATACTATGCAGCCATAAAAAGAAACAAGATTACGACCTTTGCAGGCATATGGATGGAACTGCAAGCCATTATCCTCAGCATACTAATACAGGAACCAAAAACCAAACATCACTTTTTCTCACTTATAAATGGGAGCTGAACAATGAGAACACATGGACACAGGTAGGGGAGTAACACACACTGGGCCTGTCAGTGAGGGGTGCAGGGAGGGAGAGCATCAGGAAAAGCAGCTAATGCTTGCTGGGCTTAATACCTAGGTGATGGGTTGATAGGTGCGCATAACACCATGACATGTTTACCTGTGTAATAAACCTGCATATCCTGCACATGTATCCCAGAACTTGAAATAAAAAGATTAGGATCAAAGCTGATTTTTTCCTCTAAGGAATACATATTTCCCTATACCATTTGGTGAGTAATAAATCCCATTTTCCATTTATCTGTAATATATCCTTTAATATATTCTAAATATAATTATCTATATCTAAATAATAACAGCATCAATTCTTGTTGACCTCTCTATTGATTCTTATGACAGTACCACATTCTATAAATTATTAAAACTTGGTACTATAACTTAGTATCTTGAAGACAAACCTTTCATTATCCATTTTATTACTAGTCTTATTTTACTTTTTATGATTAAGGATATTTGTTTGTCATATATAATTCAATACATAAAAGAAGAAAATAATGATCAAAGCATTGCTGAATATGCATGAAATGTTAATACTTTGTGTATAGTTTTGATTTTTTCTATGTACAGAGGCACACTGGAAAATGCACACATTAATCTCTCTGTGTATCATACCTGCATAGAATCTCCTATAAAGATACACCAATATTTCTGTAAATGGTTCAGTACTGATGGACATTTCAATTGTATCTCATTTGTTCTATTGAAAAATAGAAGCGGTATGGATTGCTTTACACGTATGGCCATCCACTTATTATATTATTTAACTCAGACAAATCTCACAAGTAGAATTTTAACATATGCTCATTTCATAATTGTGATATATTTTTAAATGTCTACTTATGAATGTATGCAAAAACACTAACAATTTATTTTAAAACTTGATTTCCTCATCATCATGATTATTATTATATCATTATTATTATTGGAATTTTAAAAGTTGCCCCTGATGGACAAAATATTATCTTTATTACAATTTGTGCCTATTTGATAATTAGTAATTAATGACTGTGATTAAATATTACTAATCATTTATTTTTAATTACATGTTTACATTATTTTTTATTTCCATTAGAAAGTAATTTTTTCATAGTGACTTACAGAAGCAGCTTATAGTAGACTGTCAAGCATTGCACACTTCCTTCAATTTGTCATTTGTTAAACATGCTGTCATATTTTTATCACAAGTAGTGTGTTTTCTTTAAAATTAATTTTGTGGAATTTCTCTTTCTAGCTTTAGATCAGAATTAGAAGCAATTTTGAGACTCATAAGATTAGTTTTATTTCCATTTTCGTTTTTCCTGTAGAACTTTTAATAATGCCATTTTCATGTTTTATTTAGAAATGAATATGGAATTTATTCAGGTATAAGGAGTACAGGAGTGATTTCATTATTTTTCACAAATGACTAGTCATTTGTCCTAATGCCATATTTCCTCTGCTGATTTGAAATATTCTATTTATCATGTTATTTTAAAATTTGGTCTGTTTCTGGACTCAATTCTGTCTCAGCAATTTTCATTTCTATTTTTCTTCTAGCTTGAACTTTCAAAACTACATTAGGTTCTTAAAATATTATATCATTACCAACTGGCATGTTTTGTCCCCATTATTAATTTTGAAATTTGGAGATTTAAGCTTAACTCCTCTCTCCCAGAAGGCATTTTCATTTTGCTTTCTTTTTCTTTTCGTGTGTTTGCATGTAAAAATTCTTGTACTCTTTTGGGTTTCCTAGACCTTGTTCATGTTCACAGAGTTTGGGACCTTCATATTTTTTTAGACCAGACTATACATTCTGGCACAGCTTTCACAAAGCTTGTGTGGGCATTGTAGAGTATTAGTCCAACTGATGATAACTTTTTCCATTGATTCCACTTAATATTTCCAGAGTGCATAGCTACACCTGGAACCTCAAACAAGAGAACCAAACTGAACCAAATTAGAGTTCAACCCTTTCTGCTGGCTCGCCTGGTCAATATCAGAGGTTCCAAGACCACGTCACCACCCATAATCTATTGGCATGTTCCACAGGGCTATAAGAAAGTACCATGGCAAACCTCACTTCTGCTTACATATTACTCAGTTATCTTCATCATAATCAGCTATTTTACTAGATGTTCAAGTAGGAACGTTTTCTTAATTTTATAAAATGTTTGTAAAATATCTACCCCGATAATCACGTGTTTTAACATGTGTATGGAAGTAATAAAATTTATAGATTTCCTAAAGTTGAACCAACCTTCCTATATTATAGAATAAGTTATAATAAGTTTATGATCTAGAATCTGCTTAATACACTGTTGTATTTAAGTTATGGTCATATGAAGTATATATAATTATTATACTTAAAATGAAATACTGCATTAATATTTAGATTATAGGATTTTTATATCTGTATTCCTAAATGAGATATAACAATGTTTACAAATATCTATTGAGCACCTGTTACGTGGTAAGCAGTGTTCAAAACATTGAGGTTTCAGCTGTACCTTCATGGAATTAACCCTCCAGTGGTCAGAGACACACAATAAACATGTTTAAAAAGTGAAGGTAAAATCAATTCACATCATCATATGACAAATAAAATAAAATTGATTGAATTGGTTAGAAAGTGCCTGAGGCAGCATAACCTTAGAGTGTTTAAGGAAGGACTCTGAGGACTTGCAATTTGAGTTAAAACCTGAGTGATGAAAAGAATTCAGCTTTAAAACATCCTGAGAAAGAATGTTTTTGTAGAAGGTATAAAACAGAAGTTGCCAAAATACAGGTTTTAGCTTTCTATGTAATTATTTAGCTTTATTAATTCTAACATCACTGTTATTAGGGGGAGTTTTATAATTTCCATTTTCTGGGATATGTTTCAGTGCAAAACATATTATTTACTTGCTGAAGTTGTGATAGCATTTACTAGAAGCATCATAAGAATCTGACTGCATTTGGTTTGATGTTTCTTTGATAGTTTTTCTATTCCATAGTTGTTGGTTACTACAGGTTAACTCCCAGGTTTTCTACCTCTTTGGTCATCCATTAAGTAGTTGTTTAAAACAAATATGCATTTTCATTATTTTTTATTTTTCTTTTCATCGTGTGTAGGGTATTTTCTCACTTTTTTAATGTACTGTCAGTGATTACTAACTGTTTGTAATTACTCTTGCCAAGTAATTGTTTTTATTTTCTCTGAAAGCATTTTCAAGGTTTTCTCTTTTCACCGTTATTTTCTACTTGCCGTCTTTTTGGAAAGTATCAGATCATGTATTATTAGCTCTTTCTTTTGCTTCTTAATTTATGTTTCTTTATTATCTTCCTGTACTTCTTTTTTAACACTGAGATCAACATTTAATAAGTTGTCTTCCTCATCAAAAAATCTCTTTGACAGCATCTCATGAGTTTTGATATGTAATGTGCTGCAGTAATAAAAAGTTTTGTCTTCCCCTTGATGCAGTGTTATTTAATAAGATGACTAAGTATTTTTAAGTATGCATGATTCTTCTTTTTGCATAACACATTAAAGCTACTGTTTAACTTTTTTGTTTCTAGTTTGTCCTTTGTTGAAATTTCTCCCAAGTACTGGTACTAAGTGGATATTTTAAGGTATGTTTTCAAAGTTTATGTAAATGTATACACTTTAATTTATAGCCTAATATAATTATGGCTATATATATTATAGCTATAATATAATTATGGCTATATATTATAGCTATAGTATGTAATGTGGCACTAATATAATGTAAATAAAAGTAGTTTATTTGTTCATCCATTCATTCAACAGATATTTACTGAGCCCCTACCTTGCTTTAGTCATTGTCCCTAGAAATGGGGATAAAGCTATAAGTAAATGAAAGAAAAGGTGTTGGCTTTATGTTTAAATATAAATACAATGTATAATGCAGAAGAAATGAAAAGAAGTACAGATAGCTAGAGAGATAAGAAATCATCATAGTACTATTCCACAAAGATGGTCACTTAACAAGTTGATGCATTTATTTTCAGTTTTCTTAATTCATGCTAAAATACAGATTTAGAGAAGAGATTTCACTGTCCCTTAAAACGTAACTAGCCAAATTGTAAAGACAAGCACATTGCATTTTAAGAGTCCTAAGGTGGGTCAAATAAGAAATCGAAACTCTTTGAACCAATGTTTTCAACCTTTTTGAAAACTGGAAATAAGCCAGGCTTTCTTCATTGCATGCTTTCCATTAGCTGTTACTTAACAGAAAACATTTCAGATGCCTCTCTTTGCATTGCTGTCTTGATTTTCTTTTTTTCAATTTCAGCAGAGTGGCTCATAAATAAACATGTTCACGGCTCAGGTTGGGAGTGACAGTTTATTCCTACTATTTTGATGGATTGTACAAGATATCTACAGTTCTCTTCTCTAACTAAACATCCATGCATGGACTGTAAAATTAATCATAACATGGCAGGATGCCTAAGAATTTGGAACAGCTTCTTTCTTGATGACTCTTAGTATCAAAGTGAAACTTTCATTTTAGTAATGATAATTAATGAAACCTATTATTTGATGATTTATCCTCCAAAAGGTATATTTACTGCCTTTCTGTGAACCCCAGCTTCACTCATAAACTATGCCACATGTGCTTAGCTGTCAATAGGTTATGTTTGATTAGAAAGTGAGTGTCTTCCTTTGGTCATTGAATCATTATTGATGCTTTTCATGGAAACTTGTGGTGATATTTTTCACATATTTGCTGATGGCCTTGAAGTCTGTGTACATAGGCAGTGCTGCATCATTAAAGATCGGCACCCAAGTGTGGTAATGCCCTTCTGTGAACCCCAGCTCCTCTGTACCTTGAGAATAAACCTCGCCCTAATTACAGGGAAAATGGGAGGTAAAGGGAAGACTGCATATATGTCACTTACCCCCTATACAAGGGGATGTCACACTTGTTCCAATATTTATTCTCTCTTTTTACTCTTCTTCCAGCTGAGCTCTTTCAACTCACTGGGAAGAGGTTGGTTCTTGAGATCTGAAGGTCATGAATTCTATTGCACTGGCAGGCTTCAACGATGTGGTTAACAGATGACTATGATGTCTGTATTCTTTGTATATATGGTCACAGATCATTAAACATCACTTCCATTAACATCTGCTTCTGTCTTTCAACAATAATGTATGTGAGCCAATGGAATGTCTTGAGGAAAGGCATATTTACACACAGAAGGAATTATTGGTTGTGTGTTATATAATCATCACAAGAAAGATGTGATCTAAAAATATGACTAAATGAGGAATTAAAAATAGTAGAACTCTCTTTCTTGACAGCCTGCTAATTCTGCCTTTATAGTATCTATTTCATTTCTTTCATGTCCTATTGCACACCCTTCACTGACAGACCTGAGCTATTGCATAATCTTCAAATTAATCTCCACATTTGCAATGTGGTCTAATGTGTATGTGTCATGTTGCTTTGATTTTTAACACTCTGTTCTCATCAAACAAAATCCACCAATGTCCCCCTTATTGGTATAAAGCATTCAAATTCCTTAATCTGATCCAATGTTCTTTATAATATGAGCCAACCTTGCCTTTTAATTATTATTTTTTACTGGTATGCTACATATACTCTCTTCTTTTTCTAAGTAGATCATACCATTTGTGAGAGTGTTGCATGGGGGATGGAATTTAACAGGCTTGTGCTTTTAACACTAATCTTACCTTTTCCAGTGAATTTAAAAAAATAATTAAATTCTTCGCTAGGGACAACCATCATGTTTGCTATATAATGAACTAGCGAGGGTAAAGTTCTACCATGGAGCTTGAGACAACTGTAGATGCTCTATAAATGAAGCCAGTGGCAATAGTAATAGCAGGGGCAAACTCTCCCATCTAGTAGTTTCCAACCATTTTCTTTACTCAAGTCCAGTCCTTCAGTTGTTACGTCATTTCTTCTTCCTTTATGTGTTTCTTCGTAATTATTACTAAGATACTGAGATGTTTGCCATCCCTACTTCTACAGCTTAATTGTCTATATCATTAATTTGTGTTTTAATCTTCCTTGTTTTTAGACTCCGTATAAAAATTTGAAGCTGCTAGAGGGAAACGCCCTTGTATCTGTTGTCAGTTTTCTGTAGCAATTATGGCAACTTCACAATTTAATAGGATACTTAATGTCAATTTGTTGGTTAATTTATCTACTGATATATCACTGAATAAATGCCATACATCTAAGGAATATGGCTTTGTAACAGTACTAAATGGAACTTAATATTTTATGTAAATTTTACTAACATCCTGGTGTTAACTTTATTTTTAACAGTAGTAAATGAAATTTACTAATTTGTGACAGCAACTTTAAAATAGCCAAGATTTTACTTCTTTCAATTTTAGCTAAATCTGTTCTATCCTACAGATGCATATTCAACTGAATGACACCACCAGATTATCCAGTCAATTTTGTGTCAGGAACATGCTAATCCTCATGTAGTTCTGATCATGTTTTATTATTACTCACATTTTACAGATAATGATAATATTGGAATTCAAAGACAATATGGAAGGTACTCAAATGTGGATAGCTACTGTGAAAGATTAGAATATGATTCAGCAAATATTCACCTACCTCCTTGCTTCCCTCTTGGGATGTAGTACATTCTATGCTGCATTTGAATTTGACCACGTAATTTTGGCCACAGAAAATAAGTAGATATTATGTGAGCAAGGCCTGAAAATGTGTTTTAAATGTGTTATATCATTTAGGTTGCTTTTGCCTTTTTGCTACTTACCATGATAATAATATATCTTTAGTGGCCACTTATCCATGGAGAATGGACCTAACCCTGGCCTGCAGTTAGGAGTTGAGGCCAGGCTGACCACAGCTTGAAGCAGAGCTGCCCAGACAATCACAGCCTATAGGGCCAAACTGCCTTGACCTGTAGACCTATGAACTAAACAATTAAATGTTTGTTGTTATTGGTTTGGGATGGTTTGTTAGACAGCATTAGCATGGCAACACCTGAATAATCTACTAATAATTGAATGGGCTAAGATTTGAACTCAGATCTGTAATCATCTGTATACTTTCCACCACACCACACTTCGTTAGCCAAAATGCACAAAGAAGGATTACATTTGGATAGTTATTCACAAACCACAGCTCATATGCTTCTATATTGATCGAAATAACATTCAGCTTTCTTTACATTGCTATGAGAACATACTTCTATGAAAAGCGCTCTGATTATCAAAATGAACATCATTAGAAATGCTTTCTTAATGTCTGCAAATCCATTTTCAGCATGCTGTTTGTATAGTTAGGACATCCAAACCGCAAAACTATTGCTTGAAAATATCTGCTCTCACATATGTACACTACTCTAGACAAATCCTGCTTGAAGTGAATTCATTATCACAAGACAGTCCTAAATTAAATATAAATTTTAGGAACTGATTATGTATTCACTAATGATAAACAGTAATTTTTCAGAGTTAGAGGGTAAGCTACTTACTTTAGAAAGTCACATCAAACTGGAGAGTGGTTGATTAACAAAATGTTAATTGCCAAATGTGATAGGTAATTGAAAATGTGATAATTGACATATAATTTTGGCTATTAGCACATCATTCACTGCTTCTAATATTTGTATGTCCTGCTTATGGGATATTCAGTGCCTAGAATAGATCAGTAACACAATTGAACTGGCTAAAGTCAGAAGTATTTGATTAACCTATGCTAACTAGTTTCTAGTTGGCAATCAACTTGACCAACATCTCATGTTTGGTGTTACTTTACAAATTTATTTTGGCATCTCGACAACTTAAATCACAGAAGCCTTATATAAAAATGTTGAGATTTTATTTGATATTTGAAGTGTCACCTATTGAAAATTCTTGTGAGTCATCATGTCTCTCTCTTTAAGTGTTAACACTGATAGTGTTTGTAGGAGACGGCTCCAGAACTGTCAATTATTCAGCCCTTGCTCCTACATATATGTTGTACCTCCCATCATTGAGGTGGAATCTGTTTCCCCTCTTCTCACATCTGTGTTGAGTTTTTGACTTATTCTGACCCCAAATGTGGCAGAAATAACATTGTGCTAGTTCCAGATCTAGATCTTAAGAAACCAGGTTGCCTTAGTTTTTGCTTTCTTGGCATCACACTTCCCTGCAGAGGTTTAGTAAGACTTCTGAATAATGGAAGACCACTTGTCGGAGTCTCAGCCACTCCTGAAGCTCTTCCAACTATTCTATCTGAAGTGCCAGACTTGTAAGTGAAGACATCTCAAATCCTCTAGCCCCATTTAAGCCACCCAGCACAATAGCGTGTAGAGCAGAGATAAGCTGTTCCCCCAAAGCCCTACCCAGATTGCAAAATATGAAAAATAATAAATGTTGGTTGTTGTTTTAAGCCACTAAGTTTTGGGGTGGTTTTTCATGCAACAAAAGATAACTGACAGTGATATAAGATACAACACAAGAAAGAGCCTTCACAATATATTTTAATATTTCCTATATATGACCTCAGTTCTAATAAAAGCATTTCACTAATATCTCTTTTCCCAGTTTAATTGAAGTCATTAAAAAGTCATGGTTTATTGCATTATTTTCCAATTGTTATTGTTGTGTATTTGAATAGCTCAACTATCTTTCAATCATAATTATTTGTAAATGTATACATACACATTTAGCAGAAAAAATTGAAGACCTTATAGTATAAAATACAGATTATAAATAATTCAAATTATTTTTATAAGTTTTGCTTTGGTTTTGCAATAATGTATATCAAAAATAAGTCATTTTATGAAGTTTTCAGTGACAGAGCATAATTACCCACACTTTGGAAAATATTTATGTTAACATAATATTTTGATATTATTTGAATACATGACTGTATCCCCAAATCTACCACAATGTGGAATAATTAACTATTCTTTTATAATGACTATGTTTGAAGGTGAATTATAATTAAGCACAATTGATTAGCAAGCAGCAACTGAAAGAATCATGTTTTAAACTTGGCTTTAAACTTACAATAGCCTTTTTCTTCATCATGTGGACATATATATAATTGAGAAAGCATTTATAAAAAACAGATAATTATGGCAATATTAATCTTAGAATATTAATTTTAAGTTCATGTTCTTCAGTCTACTGTGTTCAATGAAAGAAATGAAACTTTCCAGGAAGACTATGGGTACGTTGCTATATGTACCAATTCAAATGAAAATCATTTTACCAATATTTTCAGGATTAAATAACTCCCTATTAAGTATAAATGTCAATGACAAAAAAGGCAGTAGATCAATATTAAAGCTAATTTAGTCAATGTTTGGATATTACTTTGGATCAAATTCAGCATCAGTATATAAAGACAGTACAGGTGGATTAGAAACTTATGATATGGTATAGTCCTCCTGATTTGACATGTATATTGAATACAAATTATGGTGTTGGAATTCTTGACTCAGAATGCCTAGATGAACACTGAATATTTGGATCCTCAAGAGGCATAAGAGCACTAAAGGAAATGATCAACTGTAGGTTCAGAATTTGAAATATTTGACTTTGACTCTAGCGGCGACAAGCTCAAAGATTAAACAGCTTTAAATGTTTCAGTATCTCAAATGATTTGCCCTTTTTTAATAGTCATGAGAGAAGGAAACGACTGGGGAACTGCACCCTCACACTGAATGGTGAGAAGTGGAACCATAATGTATTTACCGTCATTATTTCAGGGACTAAAATATTCAGAGCAGTGTAAGAATACTGGACTGCTTTCAAGCAATCTGAGTCAGTGTCGCACTTTTTATAGAACTGAGTTTGAGAATTTAATTACCGAAACAGCTGGCTCCAGAATTCTGACATAAGGAAGAGAATTGCCTTTGTTTGGGGAAAATACCTCTTTAAGCCTCTGGGAGGTGGATGGGGAGACCCTAAAGATATAGTTCTGCAGGAACCATGCTGGAAAAGGTGATTTAATATTGCCTTTTACCAGATATAAACAGAAATGTTAGGGGTATGTGAGACAGTGAAGAGAAGGAAGGATTACTGGGCAGCCTATTAGGGTGATAAAACCTAAACCAAAGAAATGGCTGTAAGGCATTTAGAACAGGTTATTTCAAATGTGGTGTTTTAAGTTGTGGGTGTTGTTATGCACTCCTATCTCCTTAACCTTTGGTAATCCATTGTACATAAAATATACTCAATTCCTTATCAGTGTTTGCATTTAAAAATAGACTAAGACAATCAAGACACTTAGCCTACCCCTAAATTTAAGTAAGAGAACAGCTAAAATTGCAAAAGACCATTAGAAATCCATAAAAAATTGTTAAGACAACATTTCATTCTCTACAATCCATAGGAAATAGAAACAATTTCATTAATATCCAAAGGAATGAGTTTTAGCTGACATCTGAATTAAACATGTCACATAATATTTTAATGTACCTGTTGGTAAACTAAAGTAATAGCCTTCAATCTGTTTGTGCTAGGACGAGCCACTGTAAAATTAAGTAAATTGCAGTTTCTTTGTAAACTCAATGAAAAGACACTGAGATTGCCATTTCTAGAGAATCTAGTAGTTTATGATTGACATAAACTGGTCAATCAAATCTTAAGTGGGTAAGTCTTGAAGTGGTACCTTTTCTATTCTTAAAGAGCTGACAATTTTTGACATATAACACTTTCTTTTAGGTGGGGAGGACTCTTTCAAGTAAATGGAAAAAAAGTTCAGAGTACTGGTCTCTCTGGGAACATTACTGAAAATAAAACAAAACACCACCAACAAAATCCTCAAAGATTTTTTTTTTGTTATTCAAAGAATACATTTTTTTTCAGAAACAAAGGTAATCATTCAAACCACATATAATTAAAATAAATCATAGGAAAAGTCACATTTTGAGGGAAGAAGAGAATCTTTGATCCAACAGCCTTGGGAGCGTAGACTGAATGGAAATGTTAGCAGAGAGTAGTAAGTCACTTTGTGTTGAAGTTGGACAAGTGGTATGAGAAGAGAGAAAAAACAGAAACAGCACAGACAGCAATGAGAGAGAAGCAACAAGGGCCCTGTCAGGTCTGAGTAGATCACTGCATGCAGTCTGTACCATACAGAAAATAAAATGGTTAAAATACAAGAGAATGGAGAAAAACAGAGAAGCACTAAATATATATATATATATATATATATACACACACACACACACACATACATACATACACACACACACACAGAGACATATACATGTATGTGTGTGTATATATATATACACACACACAGCAAAGAGAACAACTAATTAGGATAACAGTAATAACTGAAGGATTGTGCAATAGACATAATCAACAAATGGCAGTGTAGATAGTGGTTAAGAGCACACATTATAGAATCAGTACATTTGGGTTTAAATTCTGATATCCCTCTTGGCCAAGTCAACTTAGGAAAGTTACTTTACCACCCTGTGCCTCAGTTTCCTGATCTGTAAGATGGAACTCTGGATAACATTCCTTCTTCATTAATTCACAAAGACTAAATGAGTTAATCCACATAAAACATTTAGAATGGTGTTAAGCATATAGTGAGCCCTTAATATTAGCTACTAATGTCTAATAATGATAAAATTGGAACATAATAACTACTTGCATTAGTAAACTCGCTACAGTATAAAGTTACTTGAAAAGATACAACACAATATAATGGCTAGTTGAACAAAGAGGTTCACTAGGACAACTTAAGATGTATAATAAATTACCTCAGGAGCAAAGGGTAAGAAAGAAGGCAATTCCTGAAGCCGAATTTCCTCCTCCATTCCTTAGCAAGGAGCCATATCTAGGTAGCCTCAACTCAACTTACGTTTCTGTATTTTATATAGAGACATCTGAATTAGATGTATAATTAAGAAAATTGCTTAGTAAACTGGCTTATATCTTTTAGCCATACTGTGCTCACTGAACAACTCTCAGTTCTGGTTTTGTTTGCATAGTATTTCAACTTTAAAATCCTATGTAGGAAATTCTGTAGAAATGATGCCGGAAGCAGCCTGAATTTCCCTCACCTGGAACGTGGGTAGACCTTCCAGGGCTAGAGTCATGCTGACCATGTAGATATTAATGAGCACCCTGATGCCTCAATAGTACCAAAGGGAATTAACACTTCCTTCCAGACCTACTTACAATTTGCATAGGAAAGGTGTTGTCTATATTCACTATTTACGGGTGGGCTTTCTCTGTGAATAAAATTTTCAAAATTATGATCAGTCTGTGATACTAAATGTGAGATATGACTAATTATAAGTTTGCATAGTATAATTATAATGTTTGAATGAGAGAAATCATAAACAATATGTAGTTGTCTCACTTTGTTTAATGGGAAACTATATGGGTAAAGAGAGACTAGACAGATTTTCTAAGATTCTACACAGCCAAGAGGTAAAACCAAGACAAGAAATCAGATAGCTTTATTCCTATTCCTGCCCACATTTGACAAACTTCTCTTGCTCACAGGGTACGCTGTCTACTCACAGAATGACAATAGTTTTCAGAAGCCAGGAGAAAAATGACACTACAAAGTCATCAAAAGGAGTAGGCACAAGACAATGGCTACTTAAGTTATATGAATTCTATCATGCTTATTATAGAAATGCACAAACATTCATAAGCAGTATTCACCTGAATTGTATAGATTGTTGCCCTGACTCGTGTATGTGTGTGTGTGTGTGTGTGTATTGAGTGTTCATTCTATTATTTTACTTTAGTTGAAGTAAAGTAAGCTTCAGATAAAATGTCTTTTGATCTCTCTTTATTTAGTAACCAGTACATTTTACACTTCATGAGTAGTAGCATTTCATTTATATTACATGAGTGGTAACAACCAAAAGAAAAAGCACCCTTTTCTATTCCAGTTTTATTTTTTTAATCTGTATGTTGAATATGTATGTTTGAATATATATTTTATATCTATTTATATATCTATTTACATATATATCATTTCTATAGAATTTCCTACATATGAATATATATAATATATCCCATCTATATAATGACTTTATCTGTATATCTTTCTGTATCTTGTTATTTGTGTCTATTTGTATGTGTGTGTCTTGTGTCTGTATCTTGTTATTTGTGTGTGCGTGTGTTGATCAATCTTGCTGTCTGTGTATATTAGAGTTTCATGCATCTGTGCAACCAAATATATTCTAGGGAAAATACTTTAATAGGTCTGTGGCTCCATGGACTAGTACTAGGCAAAATGATAACGTCATATACCAAGCACATTAACAGAAACCTGGGGCTTGGGGGAGAGAATGCTTGAGAAAATTGAGAAAGAGGTCAAGGGAAAAGGAGAAGTCTGCAATCTGGAAGTGAAATGGAATCCTGAGATTAAGAAAGAAGTGTGAAGATTCCATGGTAGAATAGCTGAAGAATATTTAAGAAAGAAGAATGTATTTCTTTAACTTTCATTATAAGTTCAAGGGTAGATGTGCAGGTCTGTTACATAGACAAAGTTGTGTTATGAGGGTTTGTTGTACAGATTATTTCATCATCTGGGTATTAAGCCTAGTGCTCATTAGTTATTTTTTCTGATCCTCTCCCTCCTCCCACCCTCCACCCTCCTATATGCCCAGTGTGTGTTGTTCCCCTCTATGTGTCCATGTGTTCTCATCATTTACCTCTCATGCATAAATGAGACTATGTGATACTTGGTTTTCTGTTTCTGTGTTAGTTTGCTAAAGAAAATGGTCTTCAGTTCCATCTATGTTCCGATAATGGACATGAGCTTTTTCTTAGAAAAAATCATTTCTTGTAGTTTATTTAAGAATCTTCCCAGGCTGTATGCTCCAAAAATGACCTCCACCATTGCCTCAAATTTACACACAATGTTTTCCATACATACATCTTTAAATTGGTGGTGCTTTAGAGAATAAAATGATCTGGGTTGTACCTGGAGGTGCAGATAATGTAGAAAATGAATGCCATGGCCAGGAGGGGGTGAGAGTAGACAAGCAACTGGCAGATGTGTGGCTGTGAAGTGGAGATGAGACACAACCATTTTGCTCAAATATATTAGACAAAGATGACCCTGGAAGGGGGTGGTGGACTTGGACTGACACTTGGGTTATATAACAAGTGACCATTAAGTGTCCCTGCAGAGCCAAGTGCTAAAATTATGTATTTTATCTGTTATTCCACTTTATTTTGCAAGTGTAGACACAGGCTGCAAAGAAATGTAATTATTCTCTCACTACTTTTCTACTAGATGTAACTTCATGAGAACTCCATAGTGAGAGAAGTTAGTTTATATTTCATATTTCATATAATAATAATGTAGTTCCTGTGTAACTATACCACTAAAAATAGTACCATATCTCTGTAATTGCTAGAACAGTTGACAGTCTTTGTGCATTAAGCAAGAATGTGTCTCATTCCATAAATCATTTATAACTGCTGCAGTGATCCAATAGTTTATACTCTTAAGCAAATAAAAATGAACATCTGTCTATTCCCCGGACAACTGCATTCCATAACTGACCCTGAGTTTTTCTAAAATTTAATTTTTTGGTTAAAACCAGGAAAATAAAAGTTTATTTTGGTAGCTTTGACTATTTGTCTAATGTTCCTTTAGATCTTTATTTCCAAACAAAGTGTTAGAAAACTCTATTGAGTAATGTGACTAAAGTATACTGCATAAAGACTTGATCTTTTACTCTATTACATGAGTTAATGTATTATCCTTGACGAAACTGGATTCAGTGTTATAAGATTTACCTTAGGATCACATTATGGAGTAAAAAAAAAAAAAAAAATCACTGTAATATTTGACATCACATTAATCTTTGACCATTGAGATTATTTTAAGCTTAACCTGGCCTCAATGGGGTTCCTGTGAAAGAAGATACTAAAGAGAGAGGACAAATCAGCGCTGGAGTGACTTTCTTCTTTCTATGACTATGTAGCCAGAGAGACAGGAGGTGATAAATTTATACTTTTATGACATCAGTAGTGCAGCATACTAATTTTTACCTTTAAATATTGCTTCAAAATAATTTCTCTCTACTGTAAGTGATTTAATTATTTTAATATAACTGATTGTTTAAAACGATACAAAGTTACAGAAGTACCTATAACACAAAATTTTATTTACACCTATTTTTTCTCCTCTGAGCTGAGTGAAGAGACTTAGCACACCCCATTACCATTTAACCAGCCCTCTTCTAGTACTACTCTCCCACAAGTTGAAAAAACTCACTGATATGATTTAACTGTGTCCTCACCCAAATCTCATCTTGAACTGCAGTTTCTATATAATCCCCACGTGTCATGGGAGGAGCGCAGTGGGAGGTAATTGAATCATAGGGGTGGTTACCTCCATGCTGCTTTTGTGATCGTGAGTGAATTCTCAGGAGATCTGATGGTTTATAAGGGGCTTTTCCCCTCTTCACTCTGCACATCTCCTTGCTGCTGCCATATGAAGAAGGATATGCTTGCTCTCCCTTCCGCCATGATTGCAATTTCCCCGAGTCTTCCCCAGTCATGCTGAACTGTGTGTGAATTAAACCTCTTTTCTTTAGAAATGACATAGTCTTCAGTATGCATTTATTAGCAGCATGCGAATGAACTGATACACCTACACAATTTGGTGCAGATTGAGCATTCCTCATCCAAAATAGGAAATATTCCAAATGTGACATTTTTTGAATGTCAGCATGAAATAGTTACACCTTTGCTTTCTGTTGGTTCAATGTACAGAAACTTTGTTTCATGAATGAAATTATTTAAAATATTACATAAAATTACCTTCTAGGTTCCATCCTCAAAATAATATATACATATATTATTATTTGTTTGTGTATGTATACACATTATATATATGTAAATATTTCAATATCATAAAAAATCTATAATCTGAAACACTTCTGGTCCTAAGCATGTCAAAAAAGTAATACTCAACCTGTAGTAGAATTGTACCTAATATCAACATTTTGTCTGGTACATTATAAGCATTGGATAAATATTTGTGGTAGATATACATAGTTTTTGTTGAACCAGCTTTGCAACTTTTATTACCCAGTTTTTCTTTAGGATTAATTTCTTGTTCATACTTAGTACATGTCATTTGAATGAAACTGTAGGATAGACGTATTACCCAGGCCTCGCCCTTCACATATTCTTTATATGTCCTTTCCTTAGTTAAAATATGTATGTAATTTAAGCAGTGATGATAATAAAGACAATTCTAGGATGTCAGTTGGAATTTTTGAAATTAAAAAAAAACTTGCTGTCTAATGAAAACGTTGGTTGTATATATGAATCTAGAAATATTAGGACTCTATTTCAACAGTATTTTTTTGAGAAAGAATTCAAAACAGAAAAAAAGAAAGCCCACAGAAAAGAAAGAAGGAACAAGAGAGAGAGGATAAAAGCGACTGAATTCTTAGATTCTGCCATACCTAAAGGCAAACACATCTCTGTTTTTTTCAGGCATTCAAATTGTTTTACTTTTATTTATAGGTATAGGGTTATGGTTACTTGCAAATAAAAGAATTCTGATTAATACATTTTAAACTTTTCTTTCACATTTCTCACAAAGTGAAGTGTATAGTCCATTCATGAAACAAAAATGTGCCATATAGAGTATGTCATATTTCTCAAATTAGATGGGAGAGCTGCAGATAAATTTTATTGGACTGATTAAGTAAAATGCATTAGAAAATGTTGGCAGAAGATTAAAACGGAAGAAATTACTTATGTTTTTCTTACACATATTTTCTCTTAAGTGGGAGGGTATAATAAGCAGCTTTTAAGATCGCCACCAGTGATTTCATGCTGTGGTATTTATGCCTTTGAGGAATCCCTCCCTTTGAGTGTGAGCTGGATTTAGTGACTCATTTCTAATAAATACAAAACTACAGAACTGGTGTGATGTCACTTCTGAGATTAGCTTATCGGAAGATATTGGCTTCCCCTTGAAGGACTGCTGTTGCTCTGTCTTGGATTGCTTGCATGTCATGAAGCAGCCCCCTGGTGAGGTTCATGTGAATGAGATTGGAATAAGATCATTCCCCAGCCAGGCCTCATATGAACATGCAGCTCTGGATTACAGGTTGAATGCAAACTCTTGA
This sequence comes from Rhinopithecus bieti, assembly GCF_001698545.2. Lineage (NCBI taxonomy): Eukaryota > Metazoa > Chordata > Mammalia > Primates > Cercopithecidae > Rhinopithecus > Rhinopithecus bieti. The sequence goes on from NW_016811970.1 coordinate 1,608,638, forward strand.
AAGAGCTTGAGGCACAGCACTTAGATAAGCCACACCAGTATCCTTGAACATGTGAGGTAACAAATGGATGTTGTTTTAAGTGCCAAGTTTTGGAGTAGTTTGTTACACAGAAATAGATAACTAGTTCATAGAAGTAGAATCAGCATCAGTGCTTATAAAATGGAATCAGAGGTTCTATTTTAAAACTGTAGCCACCTTCTGGCACCAATTAGCAAAAATAAATCGTAGAAGAGTAATTCAGCTTAATTCAGTTTCATCTGTATTTACCAGTAGCTACTATCACCAGGCAGGCCTTGAATAAAGTTATAACTTCTAATCAAACTCCACATACTGCTTTAGGCTTTTCCCATTATGTCATTTGTCTGTCACGATGTCATTCTATGTGGTGTTTTGGACCCTGAACAGCTGAACTCACTATGGTATCACCTGCAATTATTACCTTTAAAACACCAATAGGTTCTCTAAAGTAATTTCAAAGAAACCTCACTTCTGTAAATATAAGTAAATAAAATGAAGACTGAAGAATTTGAAGACTATGTAGGTAAAAAGTTGCTAAAAGCTCTCCTACAGAACTTTAATGCTCAACTATGGTCACTTACATATGTTCACATCTAGAGTTAAGGATTTTGTAAAGGTTTTGTGAATTTTCTTAAAGTCCAGGTGTATTAGGCTTCTAAACTTCGATTATATACCTGAGAAGTTAAACTTTGATTATATACCTTGAGAATTCAGAGCCCTAAGATCTAACCTTGCTAAAATAAACTATCTTGGGAACACGTAAGCAAGCAGTAGCAGGAAAATAAAATCATGTTTCCTTTTGGCATTATTGAAATAACCCTTTATTTAATGGACTTTTCCTAAATTGATTAATTTAAATTATTTAGTATCATTTTCATATGGTGAAATTGATAATTTTATATCGCATTTTCTACTTATTTTTCTTTCCTTTAAATCTCAAATCATAGGGTTGCCATTATGAGAGAGTAATCTACTTGCACATTTCTGTATATTGGGAATGAAGAGCTGAAAATTTTTAGAATTTCCCAAAATATTCCACCTTGCCAGATAATCACTTTGTTTGCTGCTCAGAATTAGTCTTAATATGGAAAGTTCAAATAGGAATCAATGAGAGAATTAAAGGCAGACCATTATAATAGTTATGACACCTTTTGAGTTTTCTGATGAAAGCTGAGTGATGTCAAACCATATGCCAGTTTTGCTTCTTTCACCTATGCAACACTGACCGAATTATTTGGCTGCTTATTAGCAATATGCAACAATATGTAAATCAGAGTACAGAGAGAATAGAAATAGAAGAGAGAGAGAAAGAGAGAAAGCAAGAGAAAGAGAGAGAGAGAGAGACAAATTTACAGATCTGTATTCCTATACCTATCTTTTACATGGCATATTTTCTGGTAAAATGGGTCCAGCAGCTACCTGGCTCTTCTATACATCATCAGTGAGAAAAATAATCCTTTTGTCAAAGAAAAAAAAATTAGGAGGGATTGAATTGAATTTGAAAAGGGAAATAAAATGTCTTAATCTGATACTTCCATCTTGTTGAGAAAAGCAGAAATAATCTTTCCATTAGAGTTTGATGGAATAATACGTAATACCCCAACAGATAAATTTCCCACCGAATAGTATCTTTTGTTCTAGAGGGCTATTTATTTATTCATTTAATGATGCTTCTCAAACTTGAGTGTGCATACAGATTACATGCAGATCTTGTGATATGTGGATTTGATTCAGTTGGTTTAGGGTGGAGTTTGAGATTCTGCATTTCTAATAAATTCCCAGGTGAAATCAGTCTATGGACTATATTTTAGTAGCAAGAGTTTAGAATATCTGACATTTTGTAAGACTCTCTTTGCTACTGTGGAATACATGCAGACACTTGTTCTCAAGGAGCCTACACTATATTCAAAGAGAAAAGTCAACCCATATGTAAAAATAGCTCATGTATCAATAAAATTAATAACAATTAGTACATTGAGGAGGTGTAGACAGGGCTGGCTTCATGAGCATATGATGTGTGCAGTCTCACAGGGCCCTGTGCTTGGAGGGGCCTACATTTGGTTTAATGCTCTTCTGTTGCTGTCTGGAAATTTTTTTTTTCTTAATTTTACTTTAAGTTCTGGGATACATGTGCAGAACGTGCAAGTTTGTTACATAGGTATACATGTGCCATGGTGGATTGCTGCACCCATCAACCCATCATCTGCATTAAGTATTTCTCCTAATGCTATCCCTCCCCTAGCCCCCCACTTCACAACAGGCCCTGGTGTATGATGTTCCCCTGCCTGTGTCCATATGTTCTCATTGTTCAGCTCCCACTTATGAGTGAGAACATGCGGTGTTTGATTTTTTGTTCCTGTGTTAGTTTGCTGAGAATGATTGCTTCCAGCTTCATCCATGTCCCTGCAAAAGACATGAACTCATCCTTTTCATGGCTACATAGTATTCCATGGTGTATACGTGCCACATTTTCTTTATCCAGTCTATCACTGATGGGCATTTTGGTTCCAAGACTTCGCTATTGTGAATAGTGCTGCAATCAATAGTGCTGCATAATGTGTGCATGTGTCTTTGTAGTAGAATAATTTATAATTCTTGGGGTATATACCCAGTAATGGGATTGCTGGGTCAAATGGTATTTCTGGTTCTAGATCCTTGAGGAATTGCCACACTGTCTTCCACAAAGATTGAACTAATTTACAGTCCCACCACCAGTGTAAAAGCTTTCCTATTTCTCCACATCCTCTCCTCTCCAGCATCTGTTGTTTCTTGAATTTTTAATGATTGCCATTCTACCTGGCGTGAGATGGAAATTCTTACTACATTTTGAACAAGGGGCATTTCATTTTCATTTTGTACTGGAACCCACAAATTGCATAGCTGTTCCTGGGTGCCAATAAGGTTGTATGAAACATTACAGCCGGGCGCGGTGGCTCAAGCCTGTAATCCCAGCACTTTGGGAGGCCGAGACGGGCGGATCACGAGGTCAGGAGATCGAGACCTGGCTAACATGGTGAAACCCCGTCTCTACTAAAAAAAATACAAAAAACTAGCCGGGCGAGGTGGCGGGCGCCTGTAGTCCCAGCTACTCCGGAGGCTGAGGCAGGAGAATGGCGTGAACCCGGGAGGCGGAGCTTGCAGTGAGCTGGCATCGGGCCACTGCACTCCAGCCCGGGCGNTGAAACCCCGTCTCTACTGAAAATACAAAAGAAAAATTAGCAGGGTGTGGTGGCGGGCACCTGCAGTCCCAGCTACTTGGGAGGCTGAGGCAGGAGAATGGCATGAACCCAGGAGGCGGAGCTTGCAGTGAGCCGAGATCGCGCCACTGCACTCCAGCCTGGGCGACAGAGCAAGACTCCTTCTCACAAAAAAAAAAAAAAAAAAAGTGAAGTCACCTTTTACCGAAAGGAATAATAAATAGTTTCCAAAGGAAGAAGGATTTGAACCATGCCTTGAAGAATGGGCAAAATTTGAACGAGATACGTGTAGTTAAGTAATGTGGGGAGAGCAGTGTGGGCAGAGAGGTTGGTATGATCAAAGCAATCAAGACTAAAAAAATCACATGTGGGAAGAATGGTACAGAGTTTATTCTAACTGGAACATCAAGTGCTGAGCATATAAGTGTTCAATACATTTTTGTTGAATGAAGTTCTGCTGAATGCGTTTCCCAGATATTAACATACTGTCTGTATTGCTAACCTAGAAGAAAGAGTGATACCACCGCAGCTGTAGTACGTACTGTGACCTGTGCTTTCAGAGGTTCAAAAGTGGAGATGCCTGAGACTAAAGATGCAAAGAAGGTTTGTTAACAGATATATCATCTCCCGGTCCTAAAAAATCGTAGACTCTATAACTTGTTACCTAATCTACTTAAGTGATTGGGAATAGGGTGGTGATTTTCATTTCACTAAAACATTATGGTTTAGTTTGCATCCATCTAGAATAATTTTGTTTTATGATTTGAACATTTTAAGGAACCTCATCAAAACAAACAAAACAACATGTTGCCTTTGGACAGAATTAGAAACTAAGGTTAAACTTTTACTACAATATGTAATTTTTAAAACGGACCTATGGCCATGATCCATATAGGAATGACCATCACTACATGTGGAGAAACTCATGCATTAGAGTATGAGAGGATCAAAATTATCACATTGTTTTGCTAATTTTCTCCTTATTAGAAGTGAATAACAAGCATAAGTTTTATTTGTCTCTTTTGTACAAATGAGGCTAGAGTTTTGAAATAAATTTACTTGGGGAAGGCACACAACTTGCTAAGGCTTATCCTTCTGCTTTAAAATTAGTGTGTGGTGTCCAAACCGACAGCTGGAGAAGTTTGCATCCCTGGGCTACAGTGCTGCTTGGCCTCACTGCACTTTAGGCCTTTCTGAACTTTTTCTGTGAATTCATTCTTAGTGTCTTTCTCCTCCATCCCTACAGGGACAGATTAAGTGGACAGAAAAAAAGAATGCCCTGGGCATAGTCACCCAGCTGGTTCCCACTTGAGTTATTGAACCTATGGGCCACAGTGATTATTATGTCACCACCACAATACTATCTCCAGGGCCATTTCTGTGCCAAGGCTCCCCTTGAAACCAAGAACAGAAGTGACAGGCGTAACTCATGATGGCTCTCCCAGTGATGAAATAGGCACCTGGTCCCTATATCCCCTCTGCTGGCTACCCTATAGGTACTTCTGCCTGGCATGATTAGGCAGCACAGGAATATTTCATAAAAATCTTACTTATGTAAACTAGGCCTTGTGCTTTGCTTATGAGGTATTAATACAGTCTTTTTTTCCTTCCATTTTTTTCCATTTACAATTGCCATAATCATAATTGTTTTCTTATCCCTAAAATGACATATGAAAATGAGACCTTGAAAGGAAATAGAGTGCATCAAAAGCTTTTAAGAAAGCTGAAATGTTTAACCTTATATTTTCTTCTTTCTTACTGAGGAAAATAAAACAAATCAAAATCCTGGATGAAATGAAGCAAACTTCTTTTTTTTAAATTTCAGAAAAAAGAGTCAGTCCAAAAATTATGTCACAAATTGATATTTACAATTGAACATGAAGTACTCTTGAATTATAATAAAGGTGAAAAAATACATATTTAAAATGTTTTTTTTTTTTTTTAATCTTGAGTCTTCAATACAAAAGCAAATACTGTTTTTGTCTTCTATTGGTTAGTGCATTATCTATCCTGTCAACCAGACTTTGCTTACAAAGTATAAATGCAGATATAGGGTAAGTTTCAGAATAAACTACAAACTTGGTCGTGTGGGTAAGCTTTTTCCTATATGATCTATATTGGGTATCTTCATTGCTTCCATTGAGATACTTTCTAAATATTATTTCTCTTTTGTGTCACAGAGATTAAGTGAAATTTCCCAGTTAAGGAAACAGGTTAGCTTCTTGGTGCTGAGTCTCTCTGGCTTTTAAACTGAAATAAAACAGACCCACTTTGCAATGCTGTTGTTTGGATTGTCTTTTGTCTGTTCTAAGGTACCTGGGATAGTCATTCTTCAGAAAGCACATTCCTTGCTGTGGAGATATTTTCATGCACAGAGGACAGACTAACATCAGTGTACTGGCAAGCCTCCACAACCAGGCTGAAGTGTGAAATGTTGTAACTAATTGGGATGTTTCAGACAGAAAACCTATTAGCTAAGTAGTTAAAGGAATTGTGGGAGAGGGATTTCTTAGGTTATTCAATAGTTACTTTCAATTTCATTTTGGCTATCAAAATGTGCCAGTGAATACCAGACTTGTGTCATTTTGGCCTGAGTGAGCCAGCGAGCACTGTTGCCATAGCGAAAGATGTAGGAAATGTGTGCCCAACTGGTGTATGAGGATAGAGATTTTTATTTATGCTTAAATCTCTGCACACATGTAGGTACTTTTTTCCTCTTACAATTAAACCCTTTATATTTCAGGGACTGTAACCAGAAGAAATGTGTCTAAATGAAATAATTGCTAGGCTTAAAATAAAAAATGTTAGTGAGACAAAGCATGACATCATAAAAGGTAGCATTGCTAGTGGCTATATTTTTTTTATTTCAATAGTAACCTCATACTTTCTAAGAACACATATAAAAATATACAGAGATTAGAACATTTTAATGGTATAAGATACTACACATGCAACTTGAAGGAATGGCCAGATTTATTTCTGAAAATCTGAGATTCTCACTCGTAAAAAAAAATATACTAGTATGGAGGGACTAAAGAAAATTAACCTAGAAATAAAAAATAAAAAAATAATAAAAAAAAAAAAACCTCAACACTGTTAATAAGCCACTCAGAAAATACCACACATTATATGATTTTACTTGTATAAAATGTCCAGAATAGATAAATCTATGGAGACAGAAAGTAGATTAGGGATGATTAGGCCTGGGGAGAAGGTGGGGGAAGAAGCTGAAGGGCAATGGCTAGAAGGTACAGGCTTTCTCTTGGTGGTGATAAAACTTGTTTAAAATTTCTTGTAATGATATTTGCAAATTGTTTAAAGTTTCTTGTGATTATATTTGCACATATCTGTGCATGTAATAAAAATCATTAAACTGTACATTTTACATGGATAGATTATATGTATGTGGATTGTTTATCCATAAAGATGGTTCATAAAAAATAACTCTTGTACACTTTCTATTTATACATCTACCATACTTCTTATCTAAAGCAAAAATATTCCTGTAATTCTAAACGTTTAAATAGCCAATATGCCTGGGTGTTTACCCAATTCTCTACTCCCAGGTGAGGCTGGCAAAAATAAGTGGGGGGAAATGGGAGTGGTTCTTTCTCTGCAGGGCTCCGATTTTAGCCCAAACAGTTATATAGACATCAAAGAGCACACCAGGACAACCAGAATGGAACAGCTGCAGACCTCCTTTGATCTCTGCCCAATGACCTCTTCATCACATTTAGTGTCCTTTTTAGTCGGGAATTATTTTTTGAATTCCTATTCCTTCTAGGAATTCCTTCTAGAAAACTATTGCCTATAAACTAATGCTGGTTACCAAGATGTTTTCCACAATCTGGAAACCTGTATTCATAAACATCTTCCTTGTGGACAGTGTGTGCTCTTTATATCTCTCTGATATTGAGATATCTGGGTTATAAGTCTCTTTTTGACATAGCAACATTCCAATCTGTTATAATTGAGCTGCAATTAGAAAGATAATCTTGATAATTCAGAGTTTGTCATCTATGGGCTCTTTAGGTCTTTTGTTTCTTCAGCATTTAATCATTGCACTGATGTCGTTCCCTTTATAACATAAATTAGTTAGAGGAAAGTAATTCTCAAATCAGACAGTTAGTTACTAGTTCTAATTAAGATATTGGTTGGAAAAAGCAGCCACAATTAATAATTTAGATATTTTGATTTTCATGTCCCCAATGTACTATAGAAAAATAATCATAATCATGGTTAGGATGTTTATACAATTGTGGACCTTCATTTCAGTATTTGGGCATATTTTCTGGGATTTATTACTTCAAAAGTTTTTACGTGATTGACTTGATAGACATTTTACTCAAACCCATTACATCCCATTTAACCTAACAAAAAATATTTTAAGTACCGACTACAGAACAGACACTGAGCTAGAGAGTTCTTGTATGAAACTTAAAGGGAGAATAAACAAACACACAGTAACAGGTAATCTTCCAATGAAGCAGATTTATCTGCAACAACAACAAAAAATCTGATACAGAGAGAACATGTGCTATGTAGTAAATAATTTAACAAATAGAAGATAAATGTATCCAAATTTACACATACAGTTCTGGTTTAATGGAAATGGTAAAATGTGAGCAATGCAGTACTTTGCTGCAAAAATACATTGTCCTGATAGTATGTTGGAGACCTGAATAAATGTGTACATCGACTTATTCTCAAGCATATCTACATAAAATGAAGCAGTATGTATGAATTTCTTGTGTTGTAATGTCAAATTATTTACCATGTCATTGCTTTGGAGAACATGTTATGGAAAGAACTTAATGTCCTCATGTCCATTAAAGTTTCGGTTCATTTGTTTTTTGTTGTCATAAGCACTTATGGTAATATAGATAATCAACAAGAGAAATGTGTTATTACACATTAACCAATGAAATCAAACAGTAAATACGTTTAGTTCTCAATAACATAATGTCTTGTCCTAAAAGAGAATTAAAATGTGAATCATGTTGATCATTTTCTCTCTGGCAAATAACAGGTAGGCTTATAATAATGCCCATTATGGTGGTCAAGAAACTGGCATGTTACCATGTGAAGTCACTGTTCATTCCCCACTTATTCCTGGAAGCCTAGCAAAGTGAAGACTATCTATTATGTTCCAATGACTCACCTCTTCTCCTCTATAACATGCAGCACCTTTGCAATTCCTGGTCAAAGTCTGTTTTCACTGCTAAACTGAAAACTCCATGAGCACAGGGCCTTCTTCACTATTGCATAGTAACAGTAAGTAATTAAATATTTCATCAGTAAATGAACCAAGAAGAACCATGATAGGGGGTACAGAAAATTTAAAAGTATGACAAAATTACCTTAGTTTATATGTTTATTTAAACAGTTGATGTATACCTTCTCTTTTTGCCATAAATGTTCTTTGCAGACTCCTACTGACTATTATCCCACATTGCACAGTCTCACTCTCTGTTTACATGTCTGTTTTTTTCCAGATCTTGCTCAGGCATCTGACAAAAGAGTGCTTTGGAGAAGTGCGGCATTTAGAAAGGCGTTCTCAGGGCTGGGATCTGGTAAATAGATTTGTGTTCAAATTTCTAGCACTTTGCACAATCATTGAATACATTTTTGTCCTTTTGTGTCTACTAATTTTTTATCTTACAATGAGCATGTTTCCAAAACAATTTGACATTGTGAGCATCATAAGGATTTTTGCCAAAGCAATTAACAATTGCAATTCAAATGTTGTGTATGAATAGAAAATAATCACATTAAGTTCTTATTCAATATATATATTTGTTCAAGAATAAACTAGTAACATAAAATTGAATTTATTTCCTAGATTAACATTCTAGGCTTAAATTTTATGGTGTCAGCAATATAATCATTTACTAATTGATGCAATGTAATATTAAATACATTCACTTTCTCATAACACATTGTTTTGTCCCAAAAGGCAATTAAAATGTGGATTATACCACGTAATTTGCAGAATCTTACTGCACAATATTTTTCATTTTGCTTTGCTCTTTCCAGATACTCTGTCTTTCCAGTTAATATCTCATCAGTAAAGACCTTGATCAATCATCAATAATATAATATTTAGTAAATTTCCTTCAAAATGTAATTACTTTAGCATTTGCAAAGGGTATATGGAATGTTGCAGACTAGGAGAGAGAGAGATTTCAGGACACCCACACAAAATGGGTGTCAGTAGGGCAGAAGAGTATTATAGAGAACCTCAGTGTACTCATGTCCATGCATGGAATAACCTACCTCCTGGCTGGCTTGAGGGAGGTTATCAGACTAGACAACAGCCACAAGAAAGACACTATCTCCTTTTATATCAACAACTCTCCTCCTCTTGCCAAACACTCTCAAAATCCTGAATAGTCATATGAATTACTAAATATTAAATTGGAAACCAAAAGCAAACAAAATGAATATAATTATGTGACCTTATTGTTGGGAGAAGGCAATGCAGAGCACTTTTGGATATGTAATTTTCCTGACCCACGGAAGTTTCCTAGAGAACAAAGACCAAAAGGGTGAGATGAAATAATTCAGGCAGATGCAAAATCTGGTGAGTGAGAGCCCCGGCACTCAGCATGGTCTGGGATCAGGCAATCGCAGAACTTCACATGTCAAACTATTCACTTTGCTTAGTCTCTAGCCAGACACAGAAGCAATAAAACAAGAGAAGGACAGTATAAACAACAAATAGTTGTAATGAAGAAATGTTAACAGCCAAAACAGAAATAAGAGAGATAGATAAAGTAAAATAATTTTTAAAAGTTAAAAGAAGGTATATTTTAGCCTCATTTGTTCTTGTTAATTACAAAATTCTACTCTATGGATAGAATTTAAATACATGATATGTAGACAGGTTCATCTTTAGGCTTCACATTGTAAGTTTAGTACTAAAAGCACTAACTTTGTTGTTGCTTTGTTGAGAGCAGTGGCTCATTAAGCATATACTGAAATGTTTGAGACATCAAACTTTTCTAAAGGCATACTTAGTGGACACAGAATCATTTTTTGGGGGTAGGAAGCATTACAATTTGCTTTAAAAGGTAAACATAACTGTGAAAATGTAGGCTAGTTCCTGGTCTTGAAAAAGATTTGTCTTTTTAATATATTGAATTCAATATCTATATACAACTTTACAAAATTGTTTTACAAATTTTGACTCTGATCCTTAATTGTCATTAAAGACTAATTCTCCCAGTAGTAGTTTACACTCTGTTTTGAGTACATGGCTCTTTCAACCATCTTGAATATTTTAAATTAAAGTTAAAATATTTTCAAAGTGCATGTACTGCTCCAGGGCTTTAGGCCAATATCCATCAATTGCTTTGCTCTTTCGGTTGAGTGCGAGTCTCATCCATGACAGCTTTCTGTAAATTAGAGATAAAGCCTTATTCTGCCTCTCTAACATTTTTCCATGCAGTTTGATAACTTCTGCATCTTTTCTTTTCCAGGGTCAAAAAAGAAGAGAATTTGTGTTAGATTTATTCATTTCTTTTATCAATAATTGGTCTTATGTCTACATAGCATTTTTTTTTCTTATTAGGAGTCAGATTAAAGTCACAAATTGCACTCAGATGCATACTGCTTTCCATTAAAAAGAACATGTGTCTTTTATAAGAGAAATGATTTTAAAGCCGCTTTTAAACATAACAAGATTTAGAAACTGAGATATACATTGATTTTACCATATGGCCTTTGTCCTAGCTTTGTGAAGCTATCAAAATATTTTATCAAACCCTATATCATGCATTAGCATATACCACTTACTCTTCGTGAGAAAAATACCCTGGAATAATTTAAGGTTACAATTACATTTGTGATTCAAATTATTGCCACTGTAACAGGACTTTCTAATATTATTTCTGTTCCTTAGATTTCAGCTTTTGTTTATTTTCCTTTATTCTAGTTACTAAGTATAAAAATATAATTTTCACATTGATAGTTTAAAATATAACAGAAAAGTTTTATTCTGTAATGTAATGATGAATTTCTATTTCATTGTATATATACCATATTTCTATGGTTTTTATTTTCATATTAATTGTATTTACCTTTTATATTAAAGAAATAGAAGTTTCTGCTTGCTGTTATTAGCTCCTGCTATTTTGTCAAGGTAGATTAACAAAAATAAGTCTTTTGTTCAGGATGAACTTGGACACTTTGGACTAAGTGAATGATTGCTAGATCCCAAAGGTGAACCAGGTACTGCTAAGAACACAGGAAGAATACAGTTCCTACTTCTCATGACCTCTGGACTCTGAAGTATATATCGTTTAGTTCCTCAGGTTCCGTCATAGGATTTATATGTGCATATATTGCTTCCCCACTCAGCATCATCCATGAATTATGTACAAACCTCCCACAATCACTGTTTCTAGTTACTGGAGTAGGCGATGCAGGCCTTAAGGGACTCTACAGAGAATGCTCAGAGTTCTCCCAAGCACCTTGATGCCAACCACATCTAGCTATGATGCCATTTCCTTTATGGGCAGTTTCTCATGTGTTTCTCATCTGTTTGGAGGGTTATATGTACTAGAAGTATTTTAAAGTGCAATTTCACCAGACACTGTATTAAATGCTTTTCTAAAGTACATGTATTCCATCTACCATATCCTTTCATCTTCTATTCTTGTCTATAATAAAATGTAGACCGTCCCTGATGCCAGATGCTTCTTCTAGATCCCTCTCATTAGGCAAAAAGAAGTGTGCAGTTCCCCACAGCTGTGGCAGTCTCCCCACCCCAGCCCCCATTCTACTTTCCAAACTCTTATATTTACACTATCTCCCTGTGAGGAGAAGCCCACTAATATATTCCCTGTCTCAGCTGCACACAACTTCCTGGAATAGCTCCCAGTAAAAAGCCTAAAGCTTCCTCCCTACAGTCACACAAGTTGAAGTCTTTTCCCACCACAGGCAGACCAGGTCACATATCTTATACTCTAAAGAAGCATTCTTCATTTCTGCAATTCATAGTTAACAATATGGTGATTCTGCCTAAAAGAAATATGATCACTGCTCTCATCCTATAAGAAGCCCACAATTCCTTATAAAAATATCACCCACTATTTATTCAATGGAATGTTATAAAAACTTAAAATTGTATGGGGGATGTGGGAGATACAAATCTTGGGGAGTCTGTATAAAATAATGCATGCTAAGAAGAATATTATTTAGTCTTTATTATAAATTGAATAAAACCTTGGTAAATAGAGATATTTTGTTTCTTGTAACCTGGGTGGATTATTGGAAATTAGCATCATATGCTTGTTTCAGACCACCAATAACAGCCATCTTTATGAACAGAGGCTTTCAAATAATAGGCAAATGTGGGAAAAGAGACATTAAACATTTCTGTAAAGAATTCTATGAAAATTTTCAACATGGACCCCCCCCCCCCCCCCCAAGTCATTAGAATTTGTACCATTAAATTTCTAATAATAAAAAAAGAGAAGATATTATCTGGAAGGCCCAGTCACATAACCAAATAGAAGAAAATTGATTTAAAGGAATAACATGAACACTGAGTCCAGAAAAATGCTGTATTTACAAAATTCTAAATATCTTTGTGAAGAACTAGTCTTCTGTTAGTAATGTGCATGTTTTTAAATAGTTGAGTATTTGATAGTTGCTGGATATTTCATATTGGGTGGGAATGTGTGAACAGATACATTTGTAGTTATCCCTAGATTTTATAAGTGTTTACTAAAAATAAATATAATAAAATCAGGTTTTAAAAAGGGAGATGAGAAATACTAGCCAAATTCAATACTACCACATCTCAGTACAGATTCCTTTTATCCCTTGAGGATCTGTGAAATCTGACACTGCTCTGTAGGCAAGCTAAAGCAGTGTCCAGAATACCATCCAACGTTAGAGGACACACAGATTTAGTTTCAACAACCTTGACAGATGTGCACATCTCTATTATAGAACTAGGACACATATATAAGTAGATGCCCTTGCCCTCGGTTACTTCTGTTTTATAAATGCAAATACCAGTTTAATTAAATCATAGACTCGAATGGGCTTTCCAGAGTACAGAAATGAGCCTCTACTGAAAGTATCTTGATTTGAAAACATTCAGAGGAAAACACATCTATTTAGTTTAAGAAGTATTTAGAAGGTCATGTTGTCAGAAAAATCAGTGACCTGCTGCAAGTCGTTTTCTAATTTTAAGCTGTGATGGATTATCCATGCACAAGCAGCGTGCACTTATAAACCAAAGCACAGATAGGTTTGATATGATACAGTGGTTTTAAATTGTGCTTTAATTTGCAGCTATTTGAACTACTTCCATTTTTTACAGATATTGAAAATTGGAAATGAGTCAAGCAGTAGCATGTTCCAACATATTGCTCCAAGAAACAGCGCATCAGTTCACTATGTACAGTGAGAGTCTAAAAATTAATAACTAAGTAAAAGACACTTAGCTTTACAAAATCACATAATAGGAGACTAGGACAGACTTTTATTAAAATCTGGCTGTTGCAGGGAATAGTGCTAAATAGATGGAGTACAGAAGTCCTGGCAGTGACAATTGCTAACACTGCAACATTGGTCAAATCCATATCTTCTGTAAGCCCCAATTGCCACTTTTATTAGATGGGGGAAAAAAAGCAGCCACTTGTATGCATGACTAATGTGAGAATCAAATGAGATAACATATTTAAAAATTGAAAGCTCTACAATGTTTAGTTTTATTATTTTGTAACCATTACTATTGACCACAGTAATCTAGTTTCATTAAAATAATTATTTATATACTGCTTTTCATGTCTATTTTTCAAATATTTATTTTGCTCCATTCATTCACACTTATCATCAAGCACTGAATTTGCCATATATTTGTCACCTGAGATTTCTTTTCTCATTGATCTAATAACTGGTAAAAGAGACTGACATAAATAAGTGTAAAAATATTATAAATAAAATAAAGGCATATATAGTAGATGTGTTTGTGGCATGAGAGAATATTCAACTAACTGTTACTGAAGGAGTGAAGAATTACTTCGTAGAGAGTGTGATAGTTAATATTATGTGTCAATTGGGATGTGCCATGGGGTTCCGAGGTAATTGGTCAAACATTATTCTGGGTGCTTCTGTGAGGGTGTTTTTAGATGAGATTAACCTCTAAATCAGTGGACATGAGTAAAGCAGATTGCTCGCATGTTGTGGGTGAGCCCCATCCAGTCAGTTGAAGGCCTTAGTGGAACAAAAAGAGTCACCTTCCCAGGATTAAGAGAGAATCCTTCAGCTGACTGTCTTTGAATTTCATCATCTGTAACATTGACTCTTCCTACTTAATGGCTTTCAAATTGGAATATTGGCTCTCCTTCAGTCTCCCATACCACCAGACTACCCTGCAGATTTTGAATTCATAGCCTCTATAATCACATGAGCCAATTCTCATTAAATCTCTCTTCTCTCTCTCTGTCTCCTATTGGTTCTGTTTCTCTGGAGAACACTGACTACTACAGATAATGTTCCACTTATGCTAAATATTAAATATAGGTGAGAATTTGAGATGTGGATGATGAAGTAAAGGACCTCATAAGTAGAGAAAGCAGAATGTGAGGAATTATATTTGGCCTGTAGAGAAATTAAAATATCAGCCTGGGATATCAAGATTGGAGGTTCCTATGGAGTGCAGAGGCAAGAGCTGAGTTTGGGTGTGAGATCATGAAAGTGACTTGTATGTCACCAAAAAGCATTTGGATTTTAACCTATAGGAAATGAAAAGCCATTTGAAGGATTTAAACAAAGAAATAAGATGATTACATTTGCATTTTAAAGGATTACTATAGCTGCAGTGTCATATGGATTAGAGAGGGTCAAGGGTGCTGGCAGAGAGATTACTGAACTAGCATAAGCCAGGATAATGAGGTCCTGCACTAATTCAGTAGTGGTGGAAATGGAAACAAGATGGATATAAAAGATACAAAAGAGATAGAATCAACAAAATTCAATAAGTCATTTGGCATGGGGATAAAGAGGGGCTAGACAAGTTAAGCAGGATGCCCAGTATTCAGTTTTGGGGAATTGGGTGAAGCTGATATTGTAATACAGATAAAGGTGGTTTGTGAAAAATGAAAGTTGGTTATAATTTGAGCATGTTATGTATATGACACATATGTTAGTCCCAGAAAAAGGTGCCTAACAGGAAATCACACATATGAATCAAGAGAGAAAAAGATAGGGCTAGAATTGTAAAGGTAGAGATTTAGGACACTAGATATAATACTTATGGATATTGACAAGATCATTCAGGAAACCTGTGAAAAGTGAAAAAGGAAGATGACTGAGAAAGCAGGCTAAGTCTCATGAAAAATAAGTTCCCAGTTGGCTAGTTAAGGACATTTATGGAGTTAGGATCAGGGTAAAAGGCCCTTTATAAGATGGGCCTTGGAAAATAACAGACATTTAATTCAAACACAAGTTATGATATGTGTTTAAATTAAGTATCTGTCATGTAAACATGCAGCTGGATCTTACTTTGCACGTCATTGCCTATCTTTTAAGCTTATTGTAAATGATCTCTACAAAGTCCGTGTTTTAGTGAGATGCAAACACTTTAGAAATCTTGGACAATGATAATCAGCATTGATTTAAAATTGATGGTCTTTAGTCTACCTGTTATTTTAGGAAATACTTATAGAAGGCAACCTATAGTTACACTTTTTCTTAGAGCATGTTTCCTCATCTGGAAAATAAAACAACTTCTAAAACAAATCAATGTTAAATAGATTGATCTTTAAGGTCATTTCTTGCAATAATGGTCCATAGCCCTGTGGTTAATGTCTTCCTAATGTTACGTTCTTAAGTAAGTGACTCCTCAGTGCTGAATTACTTTATATTTTCTTAAATTTTTATTTTAGTAGCTTTACAGGTACAAGTAGTTTTTGGTTACATGAGTGAATTGTATAGTGGTGAAGTCTGGAATTTTAGTGTACCTAGTGTACCTGTCACCTGAATAGTACACATTGTACTCAAAAGGCAGTTTTTCATTCTTTACTCCCCTTCCACCCTCCTCCCTTCTGAGTGCTCAATGCTCTTTATACCACTCTGTGTGCCTTTGTGTACCCATAGCTTAGCTCCCACTTATAAGTGAGAGCATATAGTATTTGGCTTTCTGTTACTGAGTTATTTCACTTAGAATAATGATCTCCAGTTCCATCCAAGTTGCTGCTGAAGACATTATATCATTACTTTTTTATGGATGAGTAGTATTTCATGGTGTGTGTGTGTGTGTGTGTATATATGTATATATATGTATATATGTGTATATATATACACACACACATATACACTACATTTCTTTATCTACTCAATGGCTGATGGGCACTTACATTTTTTATCTTTTTCTTTGTCTGCTCAATGGCTGATAGGCACTTATGCTGATTCTATATCTTTGCAATTGTGAATTATGCTGCAATAAAGGTATGTATACAGGTTTTTTACATATAGTGACTTATTTTCCTTTGGGTGGATACTCCGAAGTGGGATTACTGGGTTGAATGGTAGATCTACTTTTAGTTCTTTAAGAAATCTTCATATTTCCCACAGAGGCTGTATTAATTTACATTCTTCCCAGCAATGTATAAGCATTCCCTCTTCACCACATCTTTGCCTATATTAATTGCTTTTGGACTTTTCAGTAATGGCTATTCTTTCTGGGGTAAGGTGGTATCTCATTCTGGTTTTAATTAGTGCTTTATTTTATTGTATGGGAGGAACAATTTGGACATTTTAGGCAGAATCAATAATTTCTGGTTTTAAAAACAAAGATCTTACAGCATCCTATATTCATCCTCACTAGTGACCAAGAAGCTCTTCCTGACACAGCTTTGTAGAATTATAAGGCAAGGTTTGACAAACTATGACCCACTGCTCAAATCCGACTCATGGCTTGAATTGACACAGCACAGGAGCTATGAATAATTTTGGCATTTTTGAAAGGTGATGGTACTCTAATAGAGGAGGAAGAGGAGAAGAGGGAAAAGAAGAGAGAGGAGAAGCAGCAGTGACAGAGGCCATATGTGACCAATAAAGCTAAAACTAAATTCTATCTATCTGTCATCAGTATCCCTATAGAGAAAATAACTGCTGACCTCTGCACAGAGAACATATGCATAAACAATGTCCAACTATGAGAACAATTGTATTAACATAACCATCAAAAAACAAACGAAAATCCACCACCGCCAAAAAAAAATCCCTATTTTAAAATTTGACATAAATTACTAGCCATTTGTATCTGTTTGCATGTGCCTGAAATGTCTTCTTTATTTGTACAAGCAGTCTTTTGGAGAGCCCTGTTTTTCATCTCCAGCAGAAGGCCAAAATGTTCCAGATATACTTAATCAGTTACCTCTAGTTGGTGCAAGTAATAAATGCCCCTGTGAGTCACAGGTCTATCACTGGCTTGTGAAACAATCCTAACTCCTAGTTTTGCTCTCTGCTATAAAAACACAATGCTGATTTGCTATTAACCAAATAACTAGTACAAAATGCCAGAACAACCAACATATCAACCAAATCTTAGAAAAGAAACACGTTTGATACTTTTAATAGGTTTTGAAAATTTAAAGAAAAATCAATTGCTATTTTATGGATAGGAAGACAAAGCTTCTCTGAAATCGTAGCCTGTGGGTTTTGTTTTGTTTGGCTTTTAACAGCTGTTTGTTTTTTCTTTTAATAGTTCCCCACCAACTTGCACATAACTCTGCTTTTCTTCAGTTACTCCTTGGAAAAATTCCTCACCTAAATCTCTCACCTGCTCCCTTTGTTTCCTCCCTCCTGAGAAACGGGTGGGAATACCAGCAACGGCAATAAAATGCACAGACACATATGCACACACACACACACACACACACACACACCTCACATGCACATTCCTCCTGCTCCTGTTCCTCTGTTTGCCTCCCAGATGATCCAAGATATCTATTTATTGGTTTGTTTTCTTCTCTATCATAAAGACTGTGTATTCTACTCTTCTGAGCACTAAATATTTCTATGAAAGATTTTAAAAAAATATTTCTTAGATTTTCAAACAGAATGAGGTGCTTATTCTTATTGAGAAAACACATTTAAAAATTTGTAAGAGAACAAAGTATATGGAAATGTCCCTCTAGCAAATGGTCGTATTCATTCAAAGAAAAACAACATACCAATGTCCAAAGAGATGAGATGTCTCACTGAATTGAGCAAACTGCAATTAAAAAATTAGCATTGCTGGATTCCAAAACAATCATATTTGGATCCATAAAATGAAGTATTTTCCTATTTCCATGATTTCTAATTATTTAAAATTTAAGGAAAATTAGATTACAGTACTCTTATGCATATTCATAATTTTTCTATTAAAGTTTATCTTATCATTTAAAGATAGCCACGACCTAGAAAGACACACTCATGCTACAATAGAGAATACACAGAGAATACGAGGAAGCGATAATTTTATTTTTCTTAGCCTAATAGGCTAATAACCCAATTTGTTGATACAATTTTGTAAAGTATACACAGGGCACTTGAACAAAGAAAATGAAATTAATCACTAAGACATCAGTCAGGAGAAATGACCTTGAGTCAATGTTCCTTTTGAAAAGAAAATTTCAAACTTCTAGAGAATTATAAGAAGCTCTGGGATGTAGGCACTGTTGTGCTTTTCTGAAACCCCAGTGAAGCCTGTGAATGTTACTCAATTCCACTATGGTGAGGTGGATTGTCTTACTGTTTCCACAGCTGCCAGGGTATTAAATTCTGACTGCATCCAATGCTGTGATCATCGTTCTGTGTCTAACCACACACCGGTCAAGGGTTGGATCTAGTGCTGGCAAAGGACCTTTCCTTCCTGGAGGCTGTTGGGCTCTGATAAGTACAAGTTTTCTTGTTCTCCAATTATCTGTCTGTCAGCCCTGAGAGCTCCTCACCCACCACTGCTAACCTTCCTGACTTGTTGTATAGATTCTGTATTATTTCCTATTAGGAACAATGTTTTAATAGGTATATTAATCCTGCCATTTTAAAAATCAAAGCTTTGCTTAACAGAAAGGAGCGACGCTTTCTTTTTTCTCTTTTTTCTTTTTTTTTTTTTGAGATGGAGTCTGGCTCTGTCACCCAGGCTGGAGTGCAGCGGCGTGATCTCGGCTCACTGAAACCTCCGCCTCCAGGGTTCAAGCAATTATCTGCCTCAGCCTCCCTTTTTTTTCTTTTAAGTAGGGGATGGCAGTCACCACCACCTTCAAACTTTACATAGGTATTAACCAATAGAAGACAGAGAAAATGAAGATAAATGGTTTGCACCTGTTCTTTACCACGCACTGTCTCTTCACCATAATTTCAGATACTGCACTTGAGAATAACAGATTTTACCATTTACTTTACATTGCCACAGAAAGGCAAACATATAGCAATGATTTACAAGAAATAATACCATAGATAATACCATATATATTTTTAAATGCCATTTATTTATTATTCAATCATTTTATATTTTTTAAAACTTGCCAAAATGTGTGCTAAATCGTTATGGAAGTTTCTGTTTTAGACAGAAATGTGTGCTAAATCGTTATGGAAGTGTTGCTAAGGAGGTACCACTTATGTGTATATAAAATTGTTATTAGTTTTTTAAAATTTTATAAAATATTTTGAAAGAAACTGATTTTCTTTCCATTGTGTGTAAATTAACTTCATTCAAAATACTGATAATAATATTTCAAAAATAAAACATACACATAAATAATCTTTATATAAATGTATATAAACATTTTACAGAGTATCCCATTTTTCACAAAAATGTATCTTCACTAATTCTTATTTTCCAAGAATTATGGGTATTCGATGTGAGTTCTTGTAAATTATAAAAATGTTTTATATGGTTCTTCAGTAATAACTATTTGTGTAGATTTTGAAAGTACAAATAAGAAAAATATTTATGAGGAATGCATTTTGAAACAGGAAATACGCAAGAATGAAGAGAACAATCATTCGTGAATGTCCATCTATCATCATTCCTTTACAGTTCCAAAATCTTCCTAAGGAATAAAACTTGCCAGGTAAAACTTTCAACTGCCAGTAATAAGTTGCAAATACAGAAAGATAAACTCTATTAAAATAATTTTAAATGATATCAGAGTTAACATATAAATATTTTAAATATAAATTATGCCGAATTTTCTAGCAAAAAAAAAAAAATAGTATAACACTTGGAAATAAGACCAAGATTCACATTGCCATTAGATTTTATATTGCAATTAGTGGTGTCTAATTTGCATAAATTGATGCCATGATGTTTTCTACGGTAATTTCCCTTGTTTTTCATAAAATTTAAGTCTGTAACACAAATTTAAATAGACGGGTTCTTTCTTAAAAAAAAATGAAGTAAGGGCCAGGCGAGGTGGCTCTCTCCTGTAATCCCAGCACTTTGAGAGGCCGAGGTGGGCGGATCACGATGTCAGGAGTTCGAGACCAGCCCGGCCAACATGGTGAAACCCATCTCTACTAAAAATACAAAAATTAGCCAGGCATGGAGTCAGGCGCCTGTAATCCCAGCTCCTCAGGAGGCTGAGGCAGGAGAATTGCTTGAACCCAGGAGACAGAGGTTGCAGTGAGTCGGGATCACGCCACTGAACTCAAACCTGGGCGACAGGGCGAGACTCTGCCTCAAAAAAATAAAGAAAGAAAGAAAAGAAAAAAAATGAAGTAAGTAAACCTATGGTGATGCTTGCTGAAAAGCAAATGAATAATTCTTCATGTCAGTGGTAGCCAGAATTCATAACTCTGTAGATTGTAGCTTTACTCACATTTATATATAATTAAAACTTTCTCTTGTTTTCGAGTATATGTTTACAGAACAAAAAGAGGAGTATGAATAAATGATACACAATTGAATTTCAAATGTCTGATAAAAGATAGCACCTGGCCATTTGGATTTTCCTTATAGGCAATTAGAAATAGCAGCAATAAACCTATGAACATTTTTGAGTACTTATTGTGCGCCAGGCAATGTGTTAAGAGCACTTTGCAAATTGCCTGTTTTCATTCACACAACAGTATAGGAGCAATATTACTATCAATTGTATTTTACATAAAAACAAAATAAGGTCTTAGAGAAGTAAAGAAATTTCCCTATGGTTGTATAGCTATTCTGTGATGGTCTCTCCCGTACTAACACCCATTCTCCTAACCATAATTTAAATAAAATTGTAAATAAATGCTCTGGCATACAGAACAATGTTTACAATCAAACTGAAAAAAAAGCAAAAAAATAAGAGAATGTTTTCAACATTTTTCCTAGAATTAAAATTTTAGCATTAGTGCTGAATTTTCCTTTAATTTCAGATATTTTCCTCACCTAATTTAACTTGGCTTTCATAGGCATAGGCTATACATGTTAACTATGCTATAAGTTTTACCAATGAGAACTTTTGAGAAATTCATATTATTAAATTCATTATGCATATAGCTAAAGTGCATTTATGTTATAAATACTACCCGTGGAGAAAATCACTGTACAGCAGGAGAATGGAGTGTGGAAAACCAAGTCCTAATGTTAAGAGGTTGCCTGATGGGTCTCAGAGCCTCACCTACCACCCTGTATCCCAGGTGCTAGGGTTTGAATGTGTTGTTCTCTGAAAAAATCATGTTGAAATTTAGTACCCAATGCAACAGGATTTGGATGTGGCACCAGTGGGAGGTGTTTAGGTCATGAGGGCTCCACTCTCATGAATAGAGTAATGTTACTTTAAAAAGAGCTTGCGTAAGTGGGTTTGTCCTTTTCTGCTATGTGAGGAAGAATGATCCTTCCCTCCAGATGATGCAGTGTTCAAGGCACTATCTTGGAAACAGAGATTTGTCCCTTAGCAGACAAGAAACCTATTGATGCTTTCATCTTGGTCATTCAAGTCTCTAGAGCTGTGAGAAATAAATTTATGTTCTTTATAATTTATCCAGTCTCAAGTATTCTGTGATAGCAACACAAAATAGACTAAGACACTAGGCTACCTTCATTCTCACATTTTCAGGCTTTGCCTTTTGCCTGGATTCTTCTAGTGGAGCATCTACAAAAAATCTTTTCATTGACTTTTTTTTTTTTTTAAATATACGTGTATCTCCCTATACAATTTAAATTCTCACAGTAAATAGGCACACAATTAGTCTCTTCTGTATTTCTCCCTGACAACCTGGTGCTTATCACAGAGAAGTCATTCATACATTTTTAAAAATGACTAACCAAACAAATGATAATTGGAATATTAGTACTGGATTCTTAATTTGAAAGACTTTTGAAATAAATAAGTTTGTAAGCTCCTTCTGTAACCATGAGCCTAATATTACAAGTCAGTTGAGAGAATACAGCATGTGTGTGTGTTTACAGACTTGAAGTCTAAAATTAAGGATATTATCTGCTCTTTAAATATAATAAGCATAAATGTATAAAAATAATGTACTCACCACTCAGCTCAAGAAATAAAGCATTTCTTTTATATTTGGAAACCCTTTTCCCCCTGCTCCAGCACAGAACTAACCTTTAATTTTAAAGTATAGGTTTACCTCTTCCATAAATTTCTTTACATTTTATTACATCTTAATATAGCTCTAAAATTGCAGTATTGTTTTCTGTATTAAAAGTTTTAGAAAATAATGACAGGCTGTGAATTATGCCTTTTTTAACCGTTTTATGAGCCTCATTGATGCTGTATGTGTAGCTATAATTAATGATATCAAATTAAAATGATCGAAATAGTCCAGCATAGAATTAGTACTTGAGCAATTGAAAGAGGCCAAATGAAGAGATAATCAGAAGGAGTTAGGGTTCTTCAGCCATATTTGCAACTGGTTCTTGTATAGATGGTGGTTATGGACTAGCAAACAGAAAGAAGAGTCAAGTCCATGAAGCACGAGGGGCAAGGGCGGGGAGCCATTGTGATTTCAGTGACTTGAAAACAGGGAAATGGAGGGTAATTTTTTTCTGTGACTTATAACTTATTGACCTTGTACTGGAAATGAAGCACATTGCATGGTAATGAAAAATTAGTTGTGAGCCTTTGAGGTAAGTGAGAAGAGTTTACGTATTGGAGAAGATAGAGAATTGTGTCATAGAGATCAGTCAGTAAGAGTGTTCGTTAAATTAGGTATCAACTATGGAAACCATTGCTACAGTAGAAACTGAATCAAGATAGGGAGGGATAAAACCAAGAGATAATTGTAGAGAAAAGTAAAGCATATTGATTAATCTCCCTTACAAGAAGAGTGAAAAAAAAGATTACAGTTAACACCCACATTAATATTCCAAACCTGAAAATGAAGGTTTCTCCTTTTAAACTATAAATTATGTAAACTGACGAAACTATCCCAATTGATAGAAAACCTTATTGCTTGATGACAGAGGATATAAATAATTGAGAATTAAAGGAAGCTCAAAGATGGAACAGTTTCATCTTATATCTTCACTATCTTTGGAATCTGTTAGGGCGTTGGGGATGTTTGTGGGGAAGAACAAAAGTAAACAAAAAGGAGGAAAAAGCCCCAGAGTGCAGCAAGCTCTCTGGAATAGATTCATTTATTCAATAGTAAAACCAAAAATATGAGATAAGTGAGCTACCATCACCACCCCATCAGCAATGGTTCAAAAACCTAGCTAATCTACAACTTGCATTCCTTTAAAGAATTTAATTTGTCTCTGGCCAACTTAGTCTGACTGCTTCAAGCATGACATTCTTAAGGTCAAAGTCCTGGATTTGAAGCTTCTACAGAATAATTAACTTTTCTTCTAACCTGTGGTCACAGCTCATATCCCAAACCCTGACAAATTGTCTTTGTTCCTAAGAGGAGACCAGATGAAAGAAGAGTACTGTGAGAACAACAACCCAAAAGCACACTCAATGGACAGAGATCAGTAATGCCATGTTTAGTTATAAAAGATGCAATTTAGACACCAAACTTTCATGATGTATTTTTAAATAAAAATATGAAAATTGATATAAACTATGTTGTCACATTGGACACTTCTAAATTAGTGAATTGAAAAAATAAACTTAAAGATAAAAAAATTAGAATAATCTAAAAATATTATTTACCATAATCATATATGATTAGAACAATAACAGTTAAATAATATAATTAACAGGTACATAAAATAAACCAACAGGTTATATATTTGCTTTTTTCAGGTTAGTATAATGTTTGATATTGAAAGTTAACGGATTTTACCTCAATTTTGTTATACTTCACTTATTTTTGCTTTATTTATATTCATAAAGTTATTAGTGTTGCTTAAAGAGACTGGAAAATCTATTATTCATTCCAGAGTAAACTGGGATTATTTAAAGATTATTTTCATGCTTGAAAGTCAGATAAAATGAGTTTTAAAACTATATTTCCATTTAGAAATAAGTATTTGTGTGTATGTGTATGTAAGTCTTTGCCCACATAGAATTCCTTTTGCTCTCTAGTAGTATTTTGGTACTTTCCTCTGATAAATCTTCAATTTTAGAATATTTTATACATTGCTCTTCATTCTAAACAATTATTCTGTAATTTAAGAAAAAATCAGGCATTTTTCTGTTTAATCTATTTGGTTGCTTTAAAAATAATGTGAAAGGCTAATGTGTGGCACATTTTTGTATTTTCTCTTTTGTAACCAACTTGTTTATGCGTATCATGTTTATCATGCAATTTACCTATAAAACTATTCTCTGGGTTTCATAATAAAATATTTATATACTGAATATATTCTTCTTCCACATAATCTTACCTCTTTATCTTGGCATCTCTTGGATTGTGTATCTATCAGATTTAAGATAAAATATTTCTTTTCAAAATAAAACAAATTGCATTATGAAACAACTTTTATTCATCTACCTTTTTTGAAGTCTAGAGAGTAAGTGAAAATGAAGATACACTTCACGATGCTTGGGAACTCATTATCTTAACATCATTGTAAACTAAGCTGATGAAAAGTTAATCCTAACTGTGGAGAAGATCTGGCTAAGATCCAAGAATCATGGCAGATTCAGAGAAGATCTAGGTCTGGACAAATTAATGTAGAGGTCACCAACTGTATTCCCAGGTGACTGAATAAAGATAATGTGACATATGACATATATAGTGTGTGTATATATACACACACACATACTATGGAATTCTACATATATATGTGTGTGTGTGTATATATAATGTGACATATGACATATATAGTGTGTATATATACACACACACACATACTATGGAATTATACATGGCCAGGAAGAGAAAGAAATGTCTTTTGCAGCAACACAGATTTAGCTGGAGGTGATTATTCTTTTTTTTTTTTTTTTTTTTTGAGATGGAGTTTCACTCTTTTTTGCCCAGGCTGGAGTGCAATGGCGCGATCTTGGCTCACTGCAACCTCTGCCTCCTGGGTTCAAGTGATTCTCCTGCCTCAGCCTCCTGAGTAGCTGGGATTACAGGCACGTGCCATCACACCTGGCTAATTTTGTATTTTTAGTAGAGACGGGATTTCACCATGTAGGCTGGGCTGGTCTTGAACTCCTGACCTCAGGTGATTCGCCCGCCTCAGCGTGATAGGCATGAGTCACCATGCCTGGAGCTGGAGGTGATTATTCTAAGTGAAATAACTTAGAAACAGAAAACCAAATATCATGTGTTCTCACTTTTAAGTGGAAGCTAAACAATGGGTATATGTGGACATTCTGAGGGAAATAATAGACACTAGGGACTCCAAAGCGGGGAAGGGGGGAACCGGAGTGAGAGTTGAAAATTTACCTACTAAGTACAAAGTTCACTATCCATATGGTGGGTACAGTAGAAGCCTAAATCCCACCACTACACAATATATGCTTTTAGCAAACCTGTACATATACCCTCAGAATCGGCTAATTAAAAAAAAAAAAATTTAAATATGTTTCCATGGATTTTAAAAAATGCATGTTATTCCTAAAACAGGTTTAGCTTCTATAAAATTGCAAAGGTAATAGAGAATTCCTGTATAACTACTTTCCAATGTCCCCTACTATTACTTCTATTACTATGGCACATCAGTTACAATTAATCAATCAATGTTGGTAGATTATTATTGACTGAAGTCTATACTTTATTCATATATTCCCAGCCTTTACCTAAGGTCCTTCCCCACCCCCACCAGGATCCAATCCACAATACTGCATTACAATTATCATGTCTGCTTAGGTGCCTCTAGCCTATGACAGTTTCTTAGATTTTTTCCTTATTTTTGTTACCTTAATAGTTGTGAGAAGTACTTGTTAAATATCTTATAGAATGTTCCATAACTGAGGTTTGTCTGATGTTTTTGTCATGATTTGACTGGAGCTATGTGCATTTGGGAGAAAAATCACAGACACAAAGTGTCACTTTTGTTATATAATATCAAGAATACATACTGTCAATATGACTTACTTCTGTTGCTGTTGACCTTCATTACTTGGCTAAGGTAGTGTATTAGATTGCTAGGGTTGCCATAACAAAGTACAACTTACTAGGTGGTAAAAACAACAGAAATGCATTGCCTCTCCCTTATGGAGGCTTGGAATCTGACATCAAGTGGTATGTAGGTTATTGTCTTTTAATTATGGGGGCCAGAAGTCCAAGATCAATGTCTCAACAAGTTTAGTTCCCTCCAAGGGTTGTGAGGGAGAATCTGTTTCATGGCCCCTCTCTCAGCATCTAACGGTTTGCTGGTAATCTTTGGCATGCCTTGGGTTGCAGATGCATTACCTTGATCTCTGTTTCCATCTTCACATATGATAGAGAAAGAAGAGCTTGGAAGTGAACACATTAGATATTAATAATATTTATATCTTCAGTTAGAAACAGCAGCAGCAATAGTATATTACAAGAGAATTTCACAAATTCTCAATACCACACAGTCCCACCTTTCTTCTTATTGCTGTATGAACAGTTTAGGCTCCTATTTAAAG
This sequence comes from Rhinopithecus bieti, assembly GCF_001698545.2. NCBI lineage: Eukaryota > Metazoa > Chordata > Mammalia > Primates > Cercopithecidae > Rhinopithecus > Rhinopithecus bieti. Next base: position 1,635,819 of record NW_016811970.1, read on the forward strand.
CAAAGTAATCACGTCTCTCTCCTATTCAATGATTTAATTCTGGAAAGTGTTTTCATTCTCTCCTGCATCACCAGCTTCTCCCTCAGCACTGCCATTCCTTGCTACCATCCTAGCCTAAGTCATAATCATTTCTCTCCTGGAAGACTACAATAAGCTTCTAGCTGGTTTTCCTACTTCAACCTTTGTCTTCTGATGTTCTAGTCTGAAGAAAGCAGTAAGATGCTTTAAAAATAGCCATCATAACATGTCTACTCCAAATCTTCTAGTAGCTCCCCATTTTGCATAGAGTAAAATCCATAGTCCTTCCATGATTGACTCCCCTTTGGGCTCTCTGACCACAACCTTGCTATGTGTATTAGTCCATTTTCATCTGCTGATAAATACACAACCAAGACTAGGAAATTTACAAAAGAAAGAGGTTTAATTGGACATACAGTTCCACATGGCTGGGGAAGCCTCACAATCATGTCCGATAGCAAGGAGGAACAAGTCACATCTTATGTGGATGGCCGCAGGCAAAAAATAAGAGAACTTGTGCAGGGAAACTCCCCTTTTGAAAACCATCAGATCTCGTGAGACTTACTCACTATCACGAGATCAGCATGGGAAAGACCTGCCCCCATGATTCAATTACATCTTGGGTTCCTCCCACAACATGTGGGAATTAGAGATGAGATTTGAATGGGGACACAACCAAACCATATCACTATTCTTTTTGCACTGTCGCCCAGGCTGGAGTGCAGTGGCATGATCTCCGCTCACTGCAACTCTGCCTCCCGGGTTCAAGTGATTCTCCTGCCTCAGCCTCCCAAGTAGGTGGGACTACAGGCACTCACCACCACACCCAGATAAGTTTTTGTATTTTTAGTAGAGACAGGGTTTCACTATGTTGGCCAGGGTGGTTCTGAACTCCAGATCTTGTGATCCTCCCGCCTTGGCCTCCCAAAGTGCTGGAATTACAGGCGTAAGCCACCACGTCCAGCCTACTACTCTTTTCCTAGCTCAGCCTTCCCTATCCAGCAGCCTCCTTTTTATTCCTTGACCACACCAAGAACATTGGTATTTCAGGACCTTTACACTTGCTGTTGTGCATAATTAAGTATGTTAGCTCCATCAGGTCTTTGCTGAAATGCAACTTTCTCAGATACATTCTGTCCATACTGCTTAAAGGTAAAACCACTTGCTTCTGAAGTAGTCTCCATTCCACTTATTTTTCCTTATATTCATAACATTTTCCACTTTATGTGAATTTTCAGTCTCTTTCAGTTTAAATATGAGCTCCATGAGACAAATAATTGAGTGTGCTAAGTTTATTTGTATATGTGATGAACTAGACAAGTGTAATGCACTTAGCAAAGTTTCAACACATTTTTTAAATAAATTACTTTATATAATAATGATAATAGCTAACATCTTGAACATTTTTCATGTGCTAAGTACTTTTTTAGGTTCTTTATACACACGAACATTTGTTTCATACTGAAAACTACCCTATAATACAAGTACTATTATATTATCATTTTATAAACTGGGTAACAGGCAAAATTCCCAAAGCTAATAAATGGAGGGACCAAGATTACTGGTTACTTTCTTATTTATCTTACTTACTATTCAACAAATTTTACATTGAGTATGGGTTTATTTTATTATACAAAATAATAAAAATGTTACTCCACTATTCCTCTAAAGTTGCCTCACTTAATAATTCCTTACAAAATATATTAGTTTAAAATCTGTAACTATTTTTCTTATATTGATCATTTAAATGTTTATTTTTATATATCTTTTATTACTATAATGAGCTGCTGTAGTTATAACTACATTAAATATGTGTGTGTGTCTCACTCACAAAATTTAATATATCTGCACTGCTCATTTACTGATGTCTTTAATAAACATTAGGTGATAAATATTTGGGTTTATCCAACTTTGATAAGAACATATATGTGTGTGTGCATTTTAAAGGTAATAATCTGTTTTTTGGCAGGAAGGGTAAGTAATATTTATTAATACATTGGCTTTTGTTTTTTAAAATTTAACTGTAGCAGGCTGAAGGCTTTCAGCAAGCTAAAATATCCCTAAGCAGCCCCTTAAAACTTGTCAACAAAATAATACTGAGTAATTATTTTGTTCTATTTTTAAAGACAGCACATAGAGGTTAAGCAATTTTCTTGAAAGCAGACATTTGCATACTGTATTTTTAATTAAGCATATTTAATTACCTGTGAAATTTACCCCTAAAATTTTTATGAATGTATGTATGGTTCAAAAACTAGCAACCTGAAGATTCAAAGGCAAAGAAACAGCTAGTTTATGGTTAAAAAATACCACAAACCATTACAATGTTAGTCTACTAAAATGACCTAGTGATATGTAACTGTCATCATGTTTAGATGAATTGAATAATGGAGGTTAATTAGGAATCAGCACAGTATAAGGAAAAGCAAAATTTTGATTTGTCTTCAGAAATCAAAATTATTCTTTGAAAATCCATCTCACCAAACTAAATAGAAGTTAAATATTATTTTATTCAGTATATGGACACCATATTTGTTCATTTTGTGTTGCTATAACAGAATACAACAGATTAGCTACTTTATAATGAACAGAAATTTATTGACTCATGGTTCTGGATGCTGCAAAGTCCAAGATCAAGGTGCTTGCATCTGGCAAGGTCCTTTTTGCTGCATCATCCCATGGCAATTAGGCAAAAAAGAGGGCAAGAGAAAGAGAGATAAAGAGAGAACAAAAGGAAGCTGAATTCTCCCATTATGGCAAGCCCACTTCGTCGATAACAGAATTAACCTATTCATTCTGCTCTTATGGCTCACTCACCTCTCATTAAGCCCTATCTCCTGACACCACTGCATTGAGGATTACGTTTCCAACATATGTGCTTTTGGGAGACACATAACAAGCACTCATTAAGGGAAAGAGATCTGTCATAATATTAATCTATGCCTTTCAGGGGTGTGTGTGTGTGTGTGTGTTGTTTTCATGTTGTCATGAAATAAGGCTCCTATATCAGTGGTAATTTTTATAAAACAATAAAAACTAAAATGATTTAGCAATTGACAAACTGACATAATTTTTTCCTTGTCAGCATGATTACTAAACATTAGACAGAAATTTATGAGGATAAAGAAGTTAGCAGAAGACTAGGGTGATGTAGTTGTTAATGTACTATGGTGCACAGATGCAGAAAATCTCTTAAATAGTCCTACTTCTCTAGTACACTCATTATGGACATTATTTCTCCACTAAATTTGCATGCCCCTTCTGTGGTACATAGAATGACTACCATCATTACTTTCTTTCTTCGTATTGTACATTCTACTTCTCATTTGCTTGAGAGTTAGCCTTAGTGAGTTGTTAGCACTACAGAATGCAGTAGATGTAATATTCTTGATGTTCAAAGACTAGATTAACAGAAGTCTTGAGCCTTCTACTTAGGCCCTTTAAATGCTTACTTTTGGGATGTTTCCACTTAGAAACCAGCTTTCATGCTGTGAGAAGTCAAAGTCACACAGAGAGACCATTTATCACTGCTCTGGTAAACAACAAGGATGAGCTTCTAGGCAATAGCGTAAACTGACAGGAATATCAATGAACCATCTTAAATATCTAGTGCATTGGAGCCTTCAGACCACTCCAGCCCCAGTTTCCAATTTATTGTAACTTCATGAGACATCCAAAGTGACAATCAACCAGCCAAGACCAGTCAATCTACAAAACTATGAGGAATCACACTAAATTGTTATTTTAAACCACTAATCTGGGATTTTCCCCCATAGCAATATGTAATTATAACAAATATTAGTTCCAGAAGTGGAATGCTACTGCTTTGCTTTTAATGTGCACTCCAAAACTCATGATAAAATTTAACTGTCATTATGATGGTATTAAGAAGTAGAACCAGTACAAAGTGATTAGACCATGAGGGCTCTGTCATTATAAATGAATGAATGTTTTATCCAGAGAGTGGTGTTATTATCAGGAAAGTGGGGTTGTTACAAAAGCGAGTTCAGTGTCTTTCTCTCTTGCTTTTACCCATGCTCTCTTGCCCTTCCACCTTCTGCTATAGATGATGTGGCAATGAGGCCTTTGCCAGATACTGGTACTTGGATATTGAACTTTCTAGCCTTAAGAATTGTGGGAAACAAATTTCTTTACTTTATAAATTACCCAGTCTGTGATATTTTGTTATAGCAACACAAGCAGACTAAGACACATACCAGCACAGTCTTCAAACATGTGGCTATAACTTTCAGCCTAAAAATAGGCACAAACTGGAGGGACTTCAAAGAGATTACAGTGGACTTGCAGGACATTGATACAAATTTATTATGGAATGAAGTTATCCATTTTATATAGTATCAAAATATTTGACAACTCTATTACCTGGGATTAAGTAGAAAATATAAAATATACATAATGAATTGATGGATTTGTTTAAGGAGATTTCCAGAACCATACAAGTAACAGTTTTTGAAAGCCTTGTGTGATCAGATACAGATAGAGACAAGCTAAAAAATGAATTTTTCCATTTCTATACAAATTTAGAAAGAAATAGAACAAAACTTGGACATATTGGGTCAAAAATTAAACTGTTTCTCATTCTCAAAGTGTCAACATGACAAAAGCTTTTAAAATAAGGAAAAACCTTGGGGTGAAGATTAAATACAAGGTGTTCTCAACAAAATGAGGCCTCAAGGTAGTAATGTTCAGCTTCAGGGTATAGTTTTAAGATCTTTTATTAAGACCTCAGAAACATTTATGGCAGTCTTATGTGCACCATATCAGCAAGACAAATAAACTTCTAAAAATATTAAAAGTATACTTTCCAGAACTTTTCAGCTTGTAAGTATAATAATAATGTCTCTTTTAGACTTGCTCTTGAGACAGGAAGATTTCTAAAACCTTAAGGGCACCATACCATAGCACCATGACTCTCAACCCAAGCCAGAAAGAAATCTGTCTCAAATAAATTATTGGGTATATCTTTAGTCAACTAAATGGAAGCCAAACAATATTTGTAGGAAATTCCTCACATTTTAGGAGTATAGAATTAACAAGAAAGGTTATCATTTTGGATTAAAAAAAAGACAGAAACCATTTAAAATGAAAACTTTCATAGCCCCAATCTTCTATGAAGAGAAAGAAAAATGAAGCTACTTAACTGCAAATACAGGTAATCTCTTATGAATGACTCAGTTTTCTTGGCCAATACTTGAGAGAATGGAGCCAAGATCCATGGAGAGTCATTCCTAGGGAGCAGGATTAAAATTTAACCTAACTAGACAAGTGATGATGTGTGTTATGCTGGATTTCAGAATTGTTATGGGCTAGTGATGGCTATGTGCCAAACTGTCCTTTCTTCCCTCTTGAAGGGGGTGTGTCTATTGCAATTATATTTGTATCAGCATTTAACATTGAGTTCAGGGTGGGGACAAATAAATTATCCCTCTAGTTCACAGATTTTGAGATTGAGAGGGGTCACACCTGAAGATTGGATCCAATTTGTTGAGATTCTGGATTTAGAACCAGTGTTATAATGGAATGAGTTTCAAGCTCTTTCTTTGAGAATGAATGGATGTTGCATGTGGAGGAAACCTGAATTATTGTTCTGATAGCACAGTCTGTGGAAGATAGTCTTGAAGGTGCTTATCCTTGCTATATATGCCTACTGCTTCTCACATCCAGAGCTCAAATTCCATCTTACCCTAAATCTGGACTAGTTTTAGTGACTTACTTGACTAATAGAATATGGTGAACATAACATTAGGGGGGCAAGTTAGAAGTGCCTTGCAACACTTACTTGGATCTCTTGAAAAGCTGACTCTTGGGATGCATCCTTTTAGAAACTACCCACCACACTATGAGAAGCACAGCCTCAAAGTGTAGCTGCTCTATTGAACGACACATCTTTGCTTTAGTCAAGAGTCATAATCAAATATCAGCCATGAAAATGAACTGTCTTGGACATTGAGCCCTCATATGAATCTAACACCAGCCTCTGTCTGACTGCAATTTCATGAAATACCATAAACCAGGACTTTCCAGGTGATCCTGTCTACAAACAGAACTGTGAAATGTTCTAAAATAGTACTGTTTTAAACCTACAAGTGTTGGGATGGTTTGTTTGCAACACAGATAACTAAAACACCATCACTGTAACAATTTTATAAACTACCTTGATACAATAACTTAACAATCAGAACTGATAATTGAAGCTACCTGTGTCAACATGACTTAGCTATTTGCTCCTGGAAATTCATGTACAGGAGATTAAACTGTACATCATTAAATAACTTATCTATTTGCTTCAGGAAATCCCTCCAAACAAATAGTTTCTCATATAGGCAAAAAAGCTCTTGTATCAGGACAAGAGCAAGGGATCACCTGTACTAATAACTCAATTATTAAATAACAGTGTACTTATCAAAAGTCATTTAAAGGCACTTGCCTTGACATGTCCAGCAATTCTAAACTATTATGTCATCCGTTTTGTTCATTCAATCAATTCCCACCACTAACAGTTTGTTCCAAGACAGCAAAACCTTATATATATTCTGCCCTGATCTTTCCCTCTGAGACACTACTAAGAGTTTGTCAATATATCTGTGTATTAAGATGGCATTTTCCCTTGCTGTGGTAGTTCTAATAAAATTAGTTTTGCTTGATCAATGGGTTTTCTAGTGACTTGGAAAATCAGCAATCAACAATTGTAATTGTAAATTTACAGGTGTTTCAGGATGTTACACTGACACCATTTCTGTCTTAATTTCACTGGGGACTCCAAATGCTTACAAAATAAAATAGCCGAAAACTATCCTTTCATACTGAATTTGAGGCTAAAAAAACACAAATCTGATTTTGCAGCTTAAGTTTTATATATCTCCAGTTTATTAAGAAGAGAGTTTAGAAAGCCCAAAAGGAGAATTCCCTTAGAGAAAGCTTTTGATTACTATAGTTTCCCTTTCCAAGTACTCACATCTATACTTTTATATTAATCCTTTTCTCAATAAGTAATATGCATTTTTTACATGAAAAAATTAGTGAATTATTTCTTACATTCTGATATAGCTTCCAGGATATTAAAAATGAAACTCTAAACATTGATGAGCTTATTATCTTTATCCTCATCCATGTATCCTAAACCTGCTATTTCAGAAAGAAAAAAAATACTACAAAATGTGTTGTTCCTATGCTAATAATAAGAATCCAAATATTCTACAAAATTATAATCTGTTTGAACCCATCAGAGCCTTAAATTCACAAGGAAACCAAATGACCTGAATTCCAAAAAGGAATAAGAACCTACAAGAAGATATAAGTTCATAAACTGTTTCACCAATGGCAGAACAAAGAAGAAAAACATTCTACCTACCATATACATTGTAAGACTACATCAGAAACCCATATAACAAACAAAACACAGGACAGATATATCAGTGCAGAATATTAAGGGGCTCCAGACAGAAAAAAATGTTTCCATTCTCTCACAAGCTTTTCCCCATGGTTTCTATCAGGTGCTCCTGAGTGAAACTGGGAGCAGGATAATAAACCAGGGAGAGCTTATCCATGACGACAGAATGCAGGAAGTGATTGATGACTTTAAAAATACTGCACACCTCTGTGGACTCTACTCTCATAAGAAACAAAGGCCTAAGCCTCTTTGGGAGGGGCAGTGAACATGCTTGTCCACAAGGTGAGTGGAGTGATAAGGTAGGCACAAGGAATAGAAGTAAAGTCCTCCCCTCTTTCCAGGACTCTTTTTTTCTGGTAAAATAATAACTTTAGGTATCTTGGATAATGACAAATGTTTACAGATAACAAGTTAAGTGGGCTGCCACGAGGAGGTAAAGTATCAATGCTGGAAAACCTCTATTCCAAGATCCAGATGCATATGACTTCCCTAAGACTGAAGTGAGGACAGAATAACAAAATATTTCTAACACAAAGTTGGCAGATGTTAACAAACAATAGCAATCAACCATTGGGGAGGGACAAGAATGTGGAGCTATATCTTTCTATTGTGTTGGTATGCATGCATGATGAAAGCTGAAGATAGAGCACAAACAGTGAAAAAATTTGTGTGTCACCCCAATTCTGCCCTACCCCAAATAAGGCAATGGAAGTTGATTAGTAGAGGAATTGAGTCTGTAATTTACTGACAGTAACTTTAGAAACAAAATTAAATTTCAGCACAATTTCTAACTAGATTGATTCAACACTCCACACTGATGACCTGTATAAGAAAGAGGAACGTTCATATTCAGATTAAATATTATTTACTTCAGTCTTTATTAAACTATAAACAATGTTTGGCATTTAATAAAACTTATAATATATACAGAAACATATGGAAATATGAGCCATTGCCAAGTGATAAGTAATTAATAGGACCAGATTCAGATACAACTCAGATGTCAGACTCCAAGGTGACTACAATGTCAGGACTTTAAAAAACTATGATTAACATGTTAAAGGATGTAGGAGGGGGCGGAGCAAGATGGCCGAATAGGAACAGCTCCAGTCTCCAACTCCCAGCGCGAGCGACACAGAAGACCGGTGATTTCTGCATTTTCAACTGAGGTACTGGGGTCATCTCACTAGGGAGTGCCGGACAATCGGTGCTGGTC
>NW_016811970.1:1648126-1667673 GCF_001698545.2 Rhinopithecus bieti
AAAAAAAAAAAAAAAAAAAAACAACATGTTAAAGGATGTAGTGGAAAAGATTGACAATATGTATGAATAGATGAGACATTTTAGTAGGGATGTGGCAAATATAAGAGGAAGCCTAGCCTAATGGAAATGCTAGAAAAAAGAAGCAAAAAAACAAACAAACAAAATTACTACGTTAGAGATAAAAACACAAATAAAAACACCTCTTTAAATATGTCCATCACAGTTACACAGACTTGACATAGTTGAGAAAAGATTCAGTGAACTTTCAGATAGTTCAATAGAAATAACCAAACTGAAATGTGAAGAAAAAAACATGGGGTGAAAGAATCAAAATAGAACATCTAAAATCTGTGGAATAATACAGAATAGCCCAATATGTATAATTCGATATGGCAAAAAGAGAAGAAATAGAAAATGAGGCAGGTAAAATATGTGAAGCGATAATGACTGAGTTCTCCAAACATAATAAAAAATCCAAGAAACTCAGGGAAATCTATTTATATCAAATAGAACAACAATAACCACCAGCACTACAACAAAAAGAAATATCTTGATATATTAGAGTTAGACTGCTGAAAAGTAAAGGGAAAGGGAAACATTTGAAGGACCCAGAGAAAAATAACACACAAGGAACAGAAAAATGTAAAGAATTGCAGAATAGTTCCTATGAGAAGCTATGCAAGCCAGATGACTCTGGAATGATATTTCCGTAGTACGAAAAGAAAGAAATCGACAACTCAAAATTCTATATCCAGTGAATAAATCTTTTAACAATGCAAGCAAGTTAAATATCTTTTCAGACCAAAAAAAATGAGAATTTTTTAATAGCAGACCTGTGCTATAAAGAATGTTCTTCACACTGAAGAAACACGGTATCAGAAGATTTATCTATACAAAGAAATGAAAACTTGAAGGAACAGTTATAATCAAGGTACATATACGTACCATTATGTATCATTTTTCACTGCTCCAAGTCCTTTTGTCTTTACCTCTTTCTTCTCCTTCAAATTACGTGAAGGAAAGAGGAGATCCTAGATAAATTGTTCTTCTTTCCTCCTCATTTCTACATAATAACCAATTCTAAAGCTGTCCTAAATGGTCTTTTGTTTGTATTTTTGGAATAAAATAGCTCCAGCTGGAGCAATCAGCTACATTCCATACAGGTGATGACGAGTTTGATAGTAGATGCTAAAGAGGTTTTCTTCTTTTCTCATTACAATTTCCCATTTTATCATTTATACAGGCTAAGATTTTATTTCATAAAGAAGTAGCAATATATGATTTACTCATCCCTACTTTCCGTGGAAGTTGTAATAGACACTGGACAACTGTAGGATTATTAAATAAACTGCACTGCCTAGTGGTATCCAGTTGTATACAGAGGTAGGCAAGCTCTACATTTTTCTCATCATTATGTTAGCTTTTCTCTTGACTGAAATATGCTTACGCAGTCTGACATAGTTTAGATGTTGTCCCACCCAAATTCCATGTTGAAATGTAATCCCCAATGTTGGAGCAGAGACCTGATGGGAGGTGTTTGGATCCCTCATAGCATGATGCTGTCCTTGCAACAGCAAGTGAGTTCTGGGGAGATGTGGTTGTTTAAGAGTGGGCGGCACCTCCCATCCCCAACTCTCTCTCTTGCTCCTGCTCTTGCCATGAGATGTGCCTACTCCCACTTCACCTTCTGCCATAAGTAAAATCTTCCTGTGGCCTCCCCAGAAACTGAGTAGATACCAGTACCATGCTTGTACAGCCTGCAGAAGCGTGAGCCAATTAAACATCTTTTCTGTATATATTACCCAATCTCAGGTGTTCTGTTATAGCACTGCAATAACAGTCTAACACAGAGTCTATTCTGATGATAAAATATAAGAGCAGAAAGAAAGAATTTATCATAGTGATAATGATAAATTATCACTCAAATGCTACCCTGCAGAAGTTAATTCATATGACATCCACCAGAACCATGTTGCATATCAGGACTAAAATTATCGTTGGTAAAGAGAATGAGACTACTATGACCCATTTAGATAAATAATGATTCCTTCCTGGGCATTAAATAAGTGATCATTTCCTGTTAAACATATGAAGGATGTGTGTGAAACCTAAACAAAATCATTTGCTTAGGAAGGAGAAATGTGTCTTCTTAGATTTAAATCAGGCAATTACTTTTTCTTCCTTCTTGGTCCAAGAGTTACTGTAAGCTCCCTTTTGAAGGTTGACAGATAATTCAGCATATAGAAAGCAAGCAGAGATTTTTAAATTTGGAGAGCTGAGCTAAATATATAACACAAAAATCCATCTATCTACTAAGTAAGCAGTCCAATTCATTGGAATTTTGCAGTGTGTACTAGGAAGAAGCAAAGCTTCTTTGGCAATAACAACTTGTCTTAAAGTGATCACTGAGCAAATATGGAAGCAAAGATTGATGATGCCATGTATCTTAAATGAGGAATTTTATCAAACCAGGATAGACTATAATGGAACATTAGTAATATAGAAAGCAAATAATAGAATAGGATAAACATAATACAACAACAGGAATGCAGACCAAATCAAAACAACTTTCTGCCACTTGTACCTCATCCTTAAAAGTAGAAGAAACTTAAATGTTACTGAGTATAGTTATGCTCTGGTTAGTGCTATATCCAATATATTCTTATTCACTAGTAGGTTCAGGCATTTTCTCTCTGTCTCTCTCCTTTCTCATTTGTTCTATCCACCCTTTAACTCCCACCTTCTCTCTGTCTCTGTCTGTCTGTCTCTTTCTGACTGTCTCTCTCCTCTCTGTCTCTCTCTCTCTCTCTCTCTCTCTCTCTCTCTCTCTCTCAACACACACACACACACACACACACACACACACACACACGTTTATGAAATCTAGAGTTATTTATCTGGCAGATATTTGGACTGAGTGAAAATTATAATTTTATTAAAATTATCATATCCTTACAAAATATTTCACTGATAAAACATATTCTATCTAAGTGTTAACACATTACAATTGCACATATCTTTTTTACAACCACCACCACTACAATTGCCTAGTGTGCTATATTTGCCTTTGTGGGTATACACACATTGCTAAGTACCATAAGCGTGCCATCAAAAACGACTTATGGCCTATTTTTTCATCTGTCAAGATTTATTTTTTTATCTTCCATTGATCAATATTTCTCACTTTTAATTTCCATTAAATTTTATTCATGTGTATTGTTCACTTATCTTTCTTACTTCAGTTGTTTTAAATTTGACAGACTAAAAGCCATTTTAATCTTGAAGTTAATAACTCAGAAAAGGGCATGACTTTCGAATTTGTACTTTTATTATAGTAATATCTTATGCTTTAATGCAGCTAAATATACAAGCAGCTTATTTCTAAATGGAAACAAATTTTAAAATGGTAGCATAACCAGAGTTTGAAATTTCTCCACTATGACAAAAAAGTAACTTAATATCTTCATTCCTCAAAAAACTTTTATGTAATGTCTTGCTGTTATTTATTTTCTTCACAGAATTGTGTACTTTAAATAGTTAATCATAAAATTTCTATAGATTTTAAACAAGTATTCTCTTCCAATTGTCTAAACCATTTAGATTAAGGCTACATTATGCCATTCAGATGAATCATTTAAAACAGAAATTTATACTAAAAACCTCAGGATGATGAATATTACGTGTAATAATTGTTGCCTATTCATATTTGTTACATGCCTTTCTTAACAATAATCTTATTCTGTGCAATCAATAATTAACATGTTTGTTCCACAGATACACTGTATATCTAGGTTACAGTTTGATACATGAGGCTGTTGTGCCTCAGTGTTTAAAGAATGAATGAATGGATTAATAAATGACATAGGTATAAGTTAGTACATCTATAATCCATTGAATGTTGTATACTGTATCTATAGTAAAAGCTTTGCTATGTAAAAAACAAACAAACAAAACAAAACAACAACAAATAAACAAGTATTTCTTCCCCCGATGCCAAGGGCAGCTTGATTAGTTTTCTATAACTACCTTTTTTTTTCATTTCATCCACTTTTGTTTGATTTGTTTGATATTGACCTTGATGAGATAAGGTCTAAAATTAAGGTCTTAAATTAATAGGATATCTCTGACCTAGATCCATATTGTTTCTCTCCTATTTTTTGAATTTTTCACCTATTCACATCATATTTTCCTAGTGTTTCACCTCTTTCACTCAAGCTGTGATGGTTAGTTTGCTTAAACTGATGCAAATCATTACAAGTCAACATGGACATGAAATGATGGCAGGATAGACAGAATCTGGACAAACTGACTCAATGTGTGTCCTAGCTCACTCCCACATTGTTCCTTTGTTTTTCTTTTCATATTATTACACTCTGTTGCTTGAAAAGGATGGAACTCTTTAAATAATGAGGGGTCTGCACACTTCATTAGGAAAAACAGTTTCTTTAGTGGAATTTTATAGGAATGTCCTGCTGCTCAATGGAGAATTCTTTGATTTCAAAATTTTCTGGTGGAACCGTCAATTATGAAATAATTGCTAATAAATTGTTTTTATCATAGTAAATATTCTCATCTATGATAAAATAATTAAAATGTCTTCCTCTATAGTCAGAAATTTTAGCTGAAAATAGTTTATGGTAAAAGTATATATAATTAATATTAATTTCAGATGTAATTCCATAATTTATATGTTTTCAATTTTCAAAATGTTATAGGTATAAATATGTGGGATTTTTTTGTTTTTTTGTTTTTTGTTTTTTTTTGAGATGGAGTCTTGCTCTGTCGCCCGGGCTGGAGTGCAGTGGCCGGATCTCAGCTCACTGCAAGCTCCGCCTCCCGGGTTCACGCCATTCTCCTGCCTCAGCCTCTGGAGTAGCTGGGACTACAGGCGCCCGCCACCTCGCCCGGCTAGTTTTTTTTTGTATTTTAGTAGAGACGGGGTTTCACCGTGTTAGCCAGGATGGTCTCGATCTCCTGACCTCGTGATCCGCCCGTCTCAGCCTCCCAAAGTGCTGGGATTACAGGCTTGAGCCACCGCGCCCGGCTAAATATGTGTTTTTAATAAGCTCTTATCTGGGAGAAGCTGTAGTACATTTATCAAATTTGTATCAATATTGTATTGCATTAGCAATCTGTCTCAGGATTATAGTAGTCCCCACCTTATCCATGGTTTCAGTTTCTGTGGTTTCAGTTATCCTCAGTCAACCAAGGTTCAAAAACAGGTGAGTACGGCACCATAAGATGTTTTGAGAGAGAGAGAGATCATATTCATATAACTTTTTTCATTATATTGTTATAAGTGTTCTACTTTATTATTAGTTATTGTTAATCTCTTACTATGCCTAATTTATAAATTAAATTCTATCATAGGTATGTATGTATAGACAAAAACACTGTGTATATAAGATTTAGTACTATTTGCACTTTGAGGCATCCACTGGGAATCTTGGAATGTATTCCCTGAAGATGAGGGGAGGTACTGTATTCATGTGTGTACAGGTTTATATATGGGTATAACATATTGACACATAATTTGTACACAACTAGAAATTTTTAGCATTAAGCTTATCTAAGCTAAGAATTTTTTAAAAGTCCTTATAATTCAATAAATTCAAATACATTTGGTGGCAAAAAGAATAAAATTGGCAATCAGTGAATTACAAGGAAGAGACTCTATATTCCAGTGCACTGAGCCAAGGCATTATTTTATTATTTCCTTAAATGTAAGGGCTGAATAACGTATTTCATTAAAAATGATGGCGCAGTAAGTTTGGAATCTCTATTTGCATATTACTTCTGCATCTATGAATTAACATTTGATGTACTCTCTTTAGTCAATTTGTGCATATGCACAGACAGATTTTCATTAGATCTACAGCTAGCTGCTGCCTGAGATCCTCAAGGCAGTCAAAGGACAGATCCTTCTCAAATTGCTTAGAAGAAATTTTCGTGTTTAACAAAATGGCAGTTGAACCCTCCTGGATTTAAAAATTAAAGATGAAAGAAGAGAAAATATAACAAAAGAAAAGGAAAAAAAAATTACACAGTCAAGTTCTTTTGTGGTGAGTTTACTGAAGCAATTAAATATTACTCCAGAGTGGAACATACAAAGCTTAGAAAACCACTAAAACTGAACCGACTTTAACTACAAAACACTCCCCAGGAAGCAGCGGTGACTTATTTCAATGACTTGTTTGAAAGCAAACAGAAAGCAATATAAAGGGAGTATTAACACTGCAGAGTAAATACTTTTAAAATATTGTTTCTATGGAAAATCAGTGATTTCCATAGGCTATAAGTCTAGCTCTTACTTGAAGTGCTTGGTTGTTACTTAAGGAAAGTGACTTTTCCTGGTCTTGTAACCCCGTGCAGAAACTGGGCAAAGTGCCCTGAGTCTCACCATTTGCAGCTAGGGTGACTATTAACACACTGATTTCTTTCTTACCTACTAGGCTTCTTCAAACACATTTCTTATTGGGTATATGCCTACTTAACTACTTTAAGCACTGAGTATAAAAGATTAAAGTAACTAGCGTTCTAGATCTTAAAATATATCTATAGTTTTTACTGCTAAGAATCCCAGCTTTTCTCTACAGATGCCTTTAAAAACAAAACAAAACAAAGAAAATCACACTTGGTTTTATTTTTTCCCAGCATGGAGAGTGAGATCAGATTTAAGAATTCTTATTTGAGCAGAGACATCTCACAAATCCAGTAGTTTTAACTTTTCCAACAGTGTACTAAAAACTTACTGAACAAACTAGTAACTGTTGGTTTTCCAACAGTTTAATGAACAACTAGTTTGCAGAATGAAGATATTGCCTTAAAGGGCAACTAAGATGCTTTCAGTTTGTGGCTGAATTCATTATTAAAACATTACACATATGCACACTCAAAACCTCAATTCTATGTAGAAGAGAGTAGGGAAAAATCAAGACTCTTCAAATGATCATACTTGCTCTGTAAAAATGGGAGTGGGCAACCAGCACAAAATAGCTTTGGAAGTAACTAAATTTGGGTCCTTTCTGGGAACTGATATTCATCCAGCAATGTAATGCTAGCTTGCAAATTTAGAAAAGACCAGAATATAACCCAATTATTAAAAATTAACATAATGAAATTTGGCATACATTGTATACATATATACAATGTGTGTGGATGTGGTGGTGATTAGGTTAATAAGTTTTTATATTTTACATAAAGAGTTTTATTATTGAAATTAACCAGTAATCACAAATACAAACTTCTTGAAACTGCAACTGGACCTTTTTTTTTTTTTTTTTTTAGCTTTTCACTTTTCAACTAAGAGTTCTCCTTAATGTAATTAGATATTGTAGCTGTTTGGGTTTGTTGAAACATGTTTCTTATCTTTTTTAAAAAAATCTTTGTTTTCTGAAACAAAAGGATTATACAGGCTTTGGAGAGGATCTAGGAAAAACACAACAGATCTAAAGTCCTTTTATCTTCATCTCAGCAAATCTCTAGCCTGGACAGGACCAAGAAGTACTGCAGCTTTTTGTGCTTGTAAAGAAGTCCTAGTGAACTAATCTGCCAAGCATGGCTTAAAAAGGCAGGAGCACAACCTGGTTCTCACTTCGCCCTCACACTGTTGGATGCCGTTGAAAGAAATTAATCTGAGCAGATTTAGGACTGAGGGTTTTATGTCCATATGGATTGGCAGTTGGTGAGACCTCGCTATTAACGGTGCACAATTAATAAATAATATGTCTCTGTTTGCTTCGGTAGCTCTTGAAGCAATAAAAAGCTTATAAAAGATTGCTTAGACAAAACCCCACATATGGGCAAGGTCTTGATCCATGCTGGATGTCTTCCATTCAGGAATCCCATTAGCATTTTGCATGGTACATCGCCCCCAAAACACCAATTTGTTATTCATTTTACCAAGATGGACCAAATGAGTTAAGTACAGTTATTAATAATTCTTTACATAAATAAATAAAGAAATGAGCAAATACATAAATAGTATTAAAATGATAAATAATGATGTTATCCTAGAATGGCATAATGTTACTGTTACAGCATGCAGGCAGAGATTGGGATGTAAGCAGCTACCATTTACAGGGTGAAACTGCTACTTCACAGGGCGCCTTTGTTCTCTTGCATGATAAATGACTCTAAGACACCACTTCAATTCTGATTTCAGAAGCAAATTAAATTCCAAAATTAAAACAAATTTAATTTTAAATGTCGCTTTTATATCACCTATCTATAGCAGACCTTATCAAGAAAATCTGCGGGCTCTGTGATCCTAAGAGATTTTTGACCTGATTTAAATCCTGGGGCTAAAAAAGATGAAGATACCAACTAATGAAGGCTTCTACTAAAATATGTTATCTAGTAGAATGATAAATTATGTTTGAGGACTATTCTGTATTTGCAAAATTATAGACCAAATTATATAAACTCCAATACATAAATAAATACATTTCAATTATGTTTATTTTGTATTGGTAGCATGTACGCATATGCAACACCGTTTAAAGAAGAATAGCCTGATCACTTCATACGAACAGTAACTTTGTAAATTAATTTAAATGAAAACAAAATGGAAATGAAAGCATTTGTATCCTATGTCTTCAAAGATTGACTCAAATATCAGGGACATAAGTTGGCATTGTAGAATATGGTATTACAAGGATATCTTTACTTTTTTCTTTTTTTTCATTTTCCTGTAATTCTTCCAGGTAAGAGAGATTATTATCTGTGAGTACATGCCTGAGTTTTCTTTTACTTTTAATCTTTTTTTTTTTTTTTAAAGGAAACTCTTACACTTTTAGAAGTAACACTTTCCAGGAAAGCCTATCTGGCATTGCTGTTACATGAGTGACACTTGCAAATATTGAGCATAATTCAACTTCCTTTGAAATTGGTCACAGCTTTCTCTACAAGAAATTCAGTTTAATGGATAGGTTGTAGTGAGTCTGCAGATAAATCTGTTAGGTTATTTTTGATATACAAAATAAAGTTCCCACATTCTCTTAAACTCTTTACTGCGTTACTCTATAATATACACAAAGTTAGCATACTTTTAAAAGTATTACATTTTATTTCCTTTCAAAGAAGTAGAATAATTTTATTATTTCAGTTTAATTATTAAATTTATTCATTGCCAAAATCTGGGCAAATGAACAAACACAATCATTAAATGAGAGAAGAGAAATAACCCTACAACTTTTTTGTTTTGTTTTCTTTTTCTGGAATAACACTTCCTGGGCTTTCAGGAAGCGACTGTCGAAAAAGTTGTGACATTCTCTTAGAAATTACATGGTTGTGTGCAAACAAGCTTTCATCCAGGATTTTTAAAATCAGACGTATAGGGGTAAACTTTTTCCAACTGGGCCACATTCAGGATTGGGAAAAATTACATATTATATTGTAATCTAGATTTCGTGTAACCATGGTAAGATGTGGCAGGCTAGGGATCCTGTCAGTCATTGATTTACTGCTTAACTGTTAGAAAACATTTTGGAACGAGTTCCCCCTCCCCCTAGAACTGTCATAAGCTCTTTTTTATTGTTAAGATGTCAGAACAGTCCACCAGGTAGTTTCTCACCTTAGAAGTGATTTATGATGAAAACTCAACTAGAGATTAGTTTGGTTTTATCATCTTAAAAGCTACATGAAAAAATCTGTAAAATTATGTATTTTTTCTGGTCTGTACAATACAATCCACAACAGAGCAGTTATTTCATAAAAAGAACATACATTATGAGAATGTCCTAAATCTTCACATTCTGTTTATGTTTTATTGCTTTTACTTAGGTTAACATGTGGTATATTCTTACAAAGCCTGATTGTTCACATACTTAATTTCTATGCCCATAAAGCAATATATTTTTAATACAATCCAACCAGCAGGAAATGATCAGACTCTACTAAATATTTTAATATTAGCCTGAAGTTGTGAAGTGAAATATAAAAGGGAAAGTGGTTTTAGAGCCTGTGACATTTCACACTATTTCGTCAGTAATAAAGATATATAAATCAACCTTTTGGAATGCCATTTGGGTATTTTAAAATACTAATACCTATACTATGAAATAATTAATGAAATAAGATATGTAAAGTCAACAATGAACCTAATACAGGAATATATTTCTTTTGTCACTAATCCCTTTTCCATTATTAATGAAAAAAAATTTAATTTGAAGGGATGATATATTTGTTACACAAACAGGAATTTCGGTTGTTTGTAAATTGGAATCCTGTATTGTTCTTATACCTGACAAAATTACTGGTCAATTAATTTCATCCTAAGTTTTAGGCACACTTAAGAAATCACATCAAAATTACTATTTTTACAATCCACTTTCTTCTCCTATTTGTAAATTATTGGACTTTTATCTCGTTGCTTTGAAGCACACTTACTTTGCTGATCATCCCAATTATACATTAAATGAATGGCTCAGTTGATGCAATCTTTGTGTGATAAGTAGAAAACAGCCAAATAGAAAATCTCACAAAGAGATACACTAATAATTTTAACTCAACGTCTGAAATCAGGCTACATTTGAGGGACAACAAACAAACAAACATAAGGACATTTCAATTTTTTTAATAAAGGATGATTATCAAAGGAGACTCTTCAAATTCTCATTTTCTCCCATATGGTTTGAAAAAGGCATTGCTATATATTTTGTAGATAATCTTCACAGAATTTATTTTGCAAAGTATATTCACATTGGAGAAGAGTGCCATCTCCAAAAGTTATTGCATGAAATTGGTTTGTCGTATATACAATTGAAACAGAGAAATAATAGCACTTAAAATAAAGAGACCAAATGGTATTTGAGACAATATTTGACACAACATTTATTTCAAGGCATTAAAGTATATTTTTTGAGCAATGTTAGAGAGAGCAAGTGGTTCAGTTTAGGGTAATAATATGTATGGCATGCACAAGGAATTCAGAACTACAGAACCTGCGGGAAGGCAGAACAGGGAAATCTGGATGAGAATCTGGAAAGAGGAATATCTAATGATTACCATTCTGCTGTTAAAAAAATGTTCAATGTCTTCTTAATTTCCTAAATATGACATACTTGACTTTCTATATTCTCCTCTTTAACTGCCTCTCTAACCTACCACCAGTTCCCCAATACAACCTACATTCACGCCTCGACTAACTACTTAAATGTCCTGAGTGTTAGCTGCCTCTGTAGCTTTGCACATGTGCTACGCTGTATTAGAAATGCCCCTTATCTCCACCCCATAAGGAGAGCTCCTACTCATCTTTTAAGCATTAGTTAACATGTCACTAATTTTCATAAATCTTGTCCAAGCCACTTTAGATATTTATACCACTATTATGTGTTATAGAGAGTTTAGTATCTTTATTATGTGAGCGTGTGTTTATATATATATATATATAAAATATTTAAATAATATATTTCCTGTCAACTAAGTTTTAAACTTCCTGAGAGAAGGGCAATTAACTTATTTTCCCCATATCTCTGAAACCAGTGTATGTAATTTATTTATTGCTCTTGTCTGCCTTATAGATTAACTATTTCAAATGTTATCAACATTAGTCATTTTATTATTTAATTGTCATTGCATATTTTATACATTCATTACATAAACCTTCAGCCCTGACTTGGTCCCGGATCATTCACCCTGGGTCTCTAACTGCCAGTTGGATCTTTAACAATTACCTAATTTTCAATGATCTGACAACATATTCTCTCTCTTTTCCGAAATATACTTCATATCTCACATTATTTTATTTTAATCATTGGCATAATAATTCCCCCGAGATCCTAGCTTAAGAACTTGGAGCCATACCTGACTTCATTCCCAATGACTATATAGACATTAAATCACCATGCCTTTTTTCTATTTACTTCTATGTCTTCCTTTTCTTTTTCACTTGCTCTACCTTGGTCCAGATCCTACCACAGTAACAGAAAGTAACATTGGAAGTGTGTATTAACCTTCCTAATAAACTGCTTTGACACATCTTTTCCTTAAACATTTTAAAGGACTATGGCTGCTGAAATGATATCCCATTTTCAGCTTACAATTTAGCATTCTGTATACTTTGATTGCTTCCTGTTTCTCTAAAGATATCCTCACTATGTTCTCCTAACAATTTCCTTTCATTTCTGCCTAATTTTATGTACAGTTCTGAACTTTATCTTTTGTTGCCCAAAATGCTGTTCCCTTTCTTGTCTTTCCTTGGGCATCATCTTGTCCTGATAGTTTAACTTAAGCTTCACTTACTACACAACACTGTGATACCCATCCTATCCCATCCCTTCTCAGCTGCTTTCCCACCTAAGTGTCCATGTTACTTGCTGGGAACTTAGCAAATGTAGCTCTCAGCTTGAATTTATGGTTTTCATGTGAAAATCCTATCTCCTTAACTGGGTTGCAGGTGTGAAAGCAGGACTTTTTTATAAATTTAAATTGTTCAGCCTTATACATTGTATTTATATTCATGATTATTATGATTTATTGAAAGCTTTTGTTCAGGGTTGTGATTTCCATTTATTACACTGGATACTATTTTATACTACAGCTTCCATAAAGCCAGTGTATACTAAATGGAGCACTGATTGTAGTTTACGGATTATAGGTTACTTATTAACACTGCTCGTTACTTACTGTTTTTTACTTTGTATTCCTGGACTCTGATGTAGCACTTGTCCTATTGTATTACCAGGATAGCTTCTCTATCTTCAGCTTTCTCTTCTTCTGTAAATTTTTTTTTTTTTTTTTTTTTTTTAGACGGAGTCTCTCTAGCTCTGTCGCCCAGGCTGGAGTGCAGTGGTGATCTTGGCTCACTGAAACCTCCACCTCCCGGGTTCAAGCAATTATTCTGCCACACCCTCCTGAGTAGCTGGGACTACAGGCATGCACCATCATGCCCGGATAATTTTTGTATTTTTAGTAGAGACGGGGTTTTACCATATTGACCAGGCTGGTCTGGAACTCCTGACCTCAAGATCCGCCCGCCTTGGCCTCGCAAAGTGCTGGGATTACAGGCGTGAGTCACTGTGCCTGACTCTTCAATGGTTTTATTGAATACTATTAACTAGAGTCTGTGTGACATTTTAATATTACTATCAACATTTTTTGTTTCTAAAATTTTAAGTTTGGTAAGTTTATATTATGTGCATCCTCAAAAATCTTCAGTGACTCCTAATTGTCGATAAAGACTGCTTTTATCTGCTCTGGCATACCTTGCCCTGTTTGTGACTTTTCCCTTTATACATTTATACATTTGCAGTAGTCAGGTCCAAGTATATAATGTGCTGACCTCTCTACGTCAGATGTACCTTAATAATTTTATGTCTTTACTGATAAGATTCCTTTATCTTGGAAGTCTATACTCCTGTGAAATACTAGTAAAATTTCTATGCTTCACCCAAAAATCACTTTATTGAAAAAAAAGTTTTCCTCTTCTTTGTTACCAGAGCATTTTTGTTTGTACTTCTATTACGGCAATATTTTAGTCTCCTTGTGTCATAGTAGTGTTATGAATGCATATTACTTTTTCTGTGCTAAATTGTAAGGCTTTTGAGGTTGGTTATTGTGCAAAATATGTCTCTGATTCCCATCAATACTTAGCTCCATCACTGCAGTGTAATTGTCATGCAAGAAATTTTTAAGAAATAATTTATTTTATTTTATACTACTTTAAGATATATTTTATAATGCATACTTCAATATAGAGTTCTTTTTCCTAATTTCAGTTCTTACACTGACTATCTCAGCCTCATATTTATATGTAGAAAATGGGATAACATCTGGCATTTGTAACTGAAGTATGTTTCCAATAAGTGGCTCATTCACTTCTTTCTGAACACTCTCAAATCACCTTCTCACTAATTACTGTTGTTTGCTTGTTTTTATGAAGCAGTACATCTTGGTAGTGTTTAGTTGACATTCTTGCTTCTCTAGCTGGCAGTTTGAGGAGAGTCAGCTTGTAAGAACTTTTTAAAGTTGGTTCTTTTGGGGATAGGAGACTTTATATGTAATTCCATGAAACTTTAGAAGAAGCAAAGACTATTTCTAAGAGCAATCGATCTCTTCAAGTTTTAATGGGATTCTATAAGAGTCAGAACATTTTCCATGCTTATTGCGGGTAATTTCATTAGTTTTATAGAGTACCAGTGAAAAAGATAGCTTTCTTCATGTGCCCTAGTTGAGTTATTTGAGAACACTGTAGTTCATCCCATTGTGGTGAGATATGCCATCAAATTCAGTCCTGCCTTCTGTACTGGGTCTAATCAATAACCTGTACCAAGCAAAAAGAAATAAATTGAAATTATCTGATGTAGCAGGATGGTTATTTACACAAATAATTTCTACATTTTGAAATGCAATTTGGAAACACACTGGACATTATGGTATCTGTCTCTTAAAAAATTTCATAACCACCAATATATAGCCTAGTGTACTCAACATAATGTCCTTTTGGAACATAGTTTGCAATCAAATTCAGGGTTCTATGGAAATATTGTGTTAGTAGAAGACACAGTATTGAAAAGGTTCCAGGTAAATTTCACATGAACACAATCTTTTTGTGTTGGAGCATCAAAGTTCATGGGCCCAGTCCTAATAATGTTTTCCTTACACAATCTGAGTTAGGATTCTTTGTTGAATTGAATTGAAATTTAAATTTCTTGTTGAATGTTTTGACTTAGAAGATCCTAAACATTGCGGTTATTTCTGCATTACCAGAATCTGAAATTCTGGTAATGGTTTTAAATCTACTATATCAAAGAATTGCTTCAAAATTGAAATACCTGACTAGTACTCAAGGCTTACAAATCACTGCTTCATGCATAGGGCAATATTAGACATGGAATACAATCTCAAGTAAATCAACGACCAAAAAGAACTTCAGGACAAAAGAAAATGACAGTGAAAGAAAAGAATAAAACAGATAAACAGAGAAAACATGAGGTTTTCTTTTATTACCATGAGTAAGATTTTACATCTGAGTCTACCAATGATTATTAACTTGCCACTGTTCTATGGAGGTCATTAATTTTCTAATATCCTTCCTCTATTTTCTGACTGAGGGGAGAATTCCTTTATGTAGTACTTCAGATGAAATGAGGATTGGGAATATGAGAAAATCTTGACATAGCAGGGTCAGAATTTTTAAAAAACAATAGCGTCACACACAAAAGAAAAAATAGTTTCAAGACAGGGAAAGTGATTAAGATGGAGGAGTGGATCATTAATGTTCCAAGCTGCAGAGAAGACAGTAAAGATCAACAATCAAACTTGCCATCGGGTTTAACCTCAAGCAAGTCACTACTGACTATGCATAAGAAGTTTTAGTCAAGTAGGTAAGATTAAGGGTATCACGGTCTATATGCAATTTGGAGGTTTGGAAATGAAGGATTTGGAAATAGAAAATGTGTGTAGGTTATGCTTTCAGCAGTGTTGATTAGTAAAAGAAAAAAATAGATGGAAAAGAGGGCTACATAATCATGGAGGAAAAGGTTTTATTTTGATTTATTATTATGAGAAACACTTAAGCAAAGTTAAATTCAGAGAGGGAGAGAGAGAGAGAAGAGACATGAGAAAGAGAAATATGCAAGGTAATGATTCCTGAGTAAGTTCCAGAATCCAAAGCAGTAAAATTATGAGTTTGGTCATGCACCAAAGTGGGGGTGGTGGTGGATAGAAGGACTTTTTTCCCCTAAGGGAGGGTTGCAGGTGATATGCAAGATGAAGTAAGCGACCCATTGATAAATTTTAGGATAAAATCAGCTGGGCAATAATATTTATTAAATAGATACTGGCATTAGCTAAAGATGAAAAGGAGAAAAGAAAAAAGAGGGAAGACTTTGGAAGAAGAGAGAAAAGGACGACAAACACTATAACCAAAAATTTGCTAAATTTTAGACAGATTCTTAGAGATGATAAGCATCAAACAGCTTTGTAGCGCATGACTTAAGCATAGACAGAGTTTTGTCATTCCCCCCCAAAATGATAATTTGCATGATATTTATTGTCAAATGCTTGAAAAGGATATGCTGGGTCCAAGATAAAAAGTATTTCAGCTGTGCCCCTCAAGTAGTTCCCTGATTCTCTGCTTTTTTCACATACGTAATTTCTGCACTTTTTGTTGGGTTGTTCCACCTTTTGATGGTGATTTCATTCTCAAAACTTTTACAAGCATAGTTGAATTAACATGCTTAAAGTTAAGGAAGGACTTTAAAACTGACTGCTTCCAAGGCAGTGAAAGCATCAGCTTAACTCTCTGACTTTCAACTTTCTCCTTATTTTTGGCTTTGGGGAAATCCCCTCATTGAAAATGATGTTTGTAATATATTACGCAGAATGTCTTAGTGTTTTGAAGTAGGATGATATTAATGATATCTTATCTTTCATATTATTAGAATTAAAAATCTTGGTCTCCTCCTTCTCATTCTAGGACTGTTTTTTTTCTTTACTTGTATTCTGAGCATTGGCCTAACTCCAAACTGTTCCTAAATTTTAATTTTAACATGTAGACATGCCAGTGAGAAATTGTGGAAGGGGAAGGAGGAGGTGCTAGCTGAACTTTTGAATCTGAAGACTAATGTTTACCTCTGTTGCTTTTCGTGATGGGCTCAGTTTCCTTACACTGTGCTTTGCAGCTGTCTGAGACATATGTGGGATGCCCAGCTCCATTTCTATTTGGACCATGTGGGACATCTGCATCTTCAGTTCTTCCTGGTCTTGGACCCCAATCTTATCAGACACTTATAGGCCTCCTTCTGAGATAGTAATGCTCTACCTTACTTGGTGAGGTAGGGTGAAATCCCTTTTCAAGGAAATAATATTTTCTTATTCAACTCTGAACTGAAACTCAGGATTCTATTTTGGCAGTACCATGACATTTTTTGTATAACACCACATATGCCCCTATTTCCAATCCTGCACTCTGTCTCAGTTTCCTTATCTGTAAAATATTCCCTTTTTTCATAGTATGTAAAAGTGAATTTAACCAGTGACACAATCATACATTATTTGGGTTATACTAACACAACATTGAGCTTTTTCAATAAAATGTTATAAATCCCATGTTAGTTTTTGTTAAACTGAAAATATTAATGCTAAAATATATTTGTTTTAGTTTAATATTTATTGAAGTCATATCATCATAACTTAAAAATTTACTTCCCCTAACACATCTTATGCACACACTTACATAAGCACACATTGTTGACATTTTTCTGGCATTTTCTATAACTTAACAAGAACTCCTGTGTTAAGATGGTGGAAATGTTTTCATCCAAATTG
This sequence comes from Rhinopithecus bieti, assembly GCF_001698545.2. NCBI lineage: Eukaryota > Metazoa > Chordata > Mammalia > Primates > Cercopithecidae > Rhinopithecus > Rhinopithecus bieti. The sequence continues at coordinate 1,665,398 of NW_016811970.1, forward strand.
ACATGGTAGGCTGAATAAGAATGTCCCCGCGAAGATGTCCATGTGCTAATCTCTAGAACCTGTGAACACAGAGGTTCCTCAACTTACAATCAATAAACCTGTCATAAGTTGAAAATATCATCCGTCAAAAATGCATTTAATACCTTGACCTAAGGAACATCATGACTTAACTCAGTCTACCTTAAAAGTGCTTAAAACACTTACATTAGTCTACAGTTGGGCAAAACCATCTGGCCACACAGTACACTGTAGAGTATTGGTTGTTTGCCTTTGTGATCCATGACTGATGAACAGCTACAGTCCAATGCTACTGCCCAGCATTGTGTGAGAGTATTGCACTGCATATCCCCAGCCCTAGAAAAGACCAAAATTCAAAATTCAAAGTACAGTTTCTACTCAATGATATCACTTCCACACTATTGTAGAGTCAAAAAATCATCATAAGTAGAATCATCATAAAGTGGGGATGATATGTGTGTATATGTTACCCTACATGGTAAAAGTGGCTTTGAAGCCATGACTAAATTAAGAATCTGGGGATAGAAAGACTATCCTGATTGTTCTGGTTGGCCACATATAATCATAAGGGGCTCTAGGAGTGGGAGGCAGTAGAATTACAGTCAGGGAGGAGAAGGCAATGTGATGATGATCAAGCAGAGGTTGGAGTGATGTGGCCACAAGCCAGTGTGATGACGGTCTGCAGATGCTAGGAGAAGCAAAGAGCAGAGTCTCCCCTGGAGCCTCCAGAAGGAGTCAGCCTACTGACACCTCGATTGTAGTCCTCTGAACTTCAATTCAGACTTCTGTCCTATCTCCAGAACAGTAAGATAATAAATTGATGTTGCTTTAAGCTACTAAATTCGTGATAATTTTTTAGACCAGCCAACGGACACTAAAACAATTGGCAACTTAAATACTCATAAAAACAGATATTTCTTTGCCTCCAAGAATTAGAAACAGTAAAAAGAGATATTGTAATAGTAGTGGTAGAAGCTTTCACTAACTGAGATTCCATTGTTTAGAAGACATTATTCTGTATGGCTTTATTTTATTTAATTATCATAATAGCACTTCAAGGAGTATATTACCATTCTTGTTTTATAGATACAAAAACATAGAAAGTAATTTCATCACAGGATAAGTGACAGAGCCAGTTGAACACAGTACTGTGTGTCATCAGTTTAAAAACTGGTACATTATGGCCGAGTGTGGTGACTCACTCCTATAATCCCAGCACTTTGGGAGGCTGAGGTGGGTGGATCACAAGGTCAAGAGAGATCAAGACCATCCTGGCCAACATGGTGAAACCCCATCTCTACTAAAAATATAAAAATTAGCTGGGTGTGGTGGCACACACCTGTAGTCCCAGCTGCTCAGGAGACTGAGGCAGGAGGTTGCAGTGGGTCTATATCACGCCACTGCACTACAGCCTGGGTGACAGAGTGAGACTCTGTCTCGGGGGGGGGGGGGTGGGGGGAAAGACACAAATTCATTACGAGAATAATTTAAACACGTTTGAAAGAAGTGTTGAAAACCTTTGATAGGCAGTGTTATGGGTTGAACTGCGTTTTTCAAGAAAGTTATGTTGAGCTCCCTGGGGACAAATGAGGACATTAGATGGGCTCTAAATCAATGTGATTGGTGTCCTTATAAGAGGAGAAATTGTAGAGAGAGACAGACTTTCCTACAGGGTGAATGCTATGTAAAGATGAAGGCAGAGATGAGGGTGATTGTTGTACAAGCCAAAGAATGCTAAAGATTTCCAGCAAACCACCAGAAACTATAATAGAGGTAAGAAACAGATTCTCCCCCACAGACCTTAAAGAACTACATCTGAGGATACCTTCATCTTGGATATCTGGCATCCAAAACTGTGAGATGGTAAATTTCTGTTGATTAAACTGCCCAGTATGTGGTACTTCATTATAGCAGTTCTAGCAGACCAATAAAGGCAATGATAGTGATACTTATGATAATAATAACAAAAGACATTGTGGTTGTTTTTAAAAATTAGTATTCCACTCACTGTACTTGTAAAATAGAAAATGTAGTTTCTACAAAATTTTTTATTCCGTTTATTAGTCTAGCACATTGTAATAATCACCTTAAAGAGAACTTTAAATAAATTTAATGTCATTTTCAATTTAATTAAACATCTACAAACATTAAACATGGCATTTATATAGCTAACATATTTGATTTCCTTTTAAAACATTTTTCTTGTTTGATTTAAATAAAATCTTGAGTATTTAAATAACTTTCCATAGATTAAACTT
>NW_016811970.1:1668965-1670668 GCF_001698545.2 Rhinopithecus bieti
TTAAATAAAATCTTGAGTATTTAAATAACTTTCAATAGATTAAACTTATAGATATGTTGAATCCTAAAGGCTATTAATGTTCCAGTGCTATAGATAAATGATAACATTTAAACTTTAATATAAGCCTAAATCCAGTACTGAGTTAGACATTTTAATTTATTCTTATGGGTTAAATTCCTTTAAAACTTTAAGGAACATAAAATACCCAACATGCAATAATTCCTTAACCAAATACATAAAAGTTATGGGGTAAATTATCTCAAATGTTCTTGTGTGCTTAATTCTAAGTCTAGGTTGGAAGATACAAGGGAACAGAAAGAGTTTATCATCCCACACAATTCTGGGGCTACTTTCTCAATTTGCTGAGGTTACTCATATCTGTGTGCAAATGGGAATTCTAAGCCTTATTAATGGCCTGTAACATGCATTAAAGAAGAAAATAATTTTGTGCTCCATCTGCCTAAGACTTGGGTCAAATCCTTACTTTTCAAGCCAAAACGAATTCTGCACCTCTACCCATGTGGTAAACCAACTGATGATTTTTTATTTCTTTGGCTCTTAAAAGCCAGTATTGATATGATGTTAACACGGTGCTGCACTCAGGTGAAAGTACTCAAGATTACTAACTCATTTACTCTGTGGATTGTGAGTCTAACTCCCAGTGGGGGTTCACAGGTTACCAGCATTAGTGAATAAGGAATATCTTATTTGCATAACTAACATATGCCATAATTAGATGGGTGAGGTGGTAGAGCTGACGTTTGTTCAGTAATAAGATCTAGGATCAACACATTAGTTTGTTTGAATAAAACCAATCCTAGTAAAGAGTGAAATGGAATACCCCAGAGCAACAGATCACAGTCAGGGAATAGCAGGCACCGCTGATGAGGCCCAGCATAGGATGAATACACAGTAGGCCTCGGGAGAGGGTAGGTGTTGATAATGAGGAGATAACTAATGGGCCATCACATGCATCCTGTCTAAAGGTTAAGGTACTCTAAGGCCTTTAACACCTACTTTAAAGCATCAGAGTGTGCTGTGTTTGTTGGTTAACACGGTGAAACCCCATCTCTACTAAAAATACAAAAACTAGCCGGGCGAGGTGGCGGGCGCCTGTAGTCCCAGCTACTTGGGAGGCTGAGGCAGGAGAATGGCATAAACCCGGGAGGCGGAGCTTGCAGTGAGCTGAGATCGGGCCACTGCACTCCAGTCCAGGCGACAGAGCGAGACTCCGCCTAAAAAAAAAAAAAAAAAAAAAAAAAAAAGTTTATTCTGGATAGATTAAATAACTTCATAATGAAAAGTTTTATGATAAATATTTTAAATATAAATATAAAATATTTTAAACTTTACCTCTTATATAATTTTAGCTTGAACATACACATTAGTGAACTGAACATAGTGTGGTTCAGTGTAGCTTTCTGACCTCACACATTTGATAAAGTTTTATATATATCCTATAATATAATTATTACAAAAACCATATGAGTTACCAAATAAGGAATTATGCCTTACAGAAGTTAGTGAGAAGGCTAACTAGTAAGGAGCAAAGGTATTCAAACACAAACCTGTTGGAATCCCAGGCAAGGCTAAAGCCCTTGAATGCTCCCTTATTCTCACTGCCTAGTGATTTTAATGAGCTTTTAGAGCCTTGTATTTTTTCCATAAATAAGATATCTTTTAGACCACCATACCCTCAAACT
>NW_016811970.1:1670719-1678016 GCF_001698545.2 Rhinopithecus bieti
AAAACCATAAAAACTCTAGAAATAAACATAGGCAATACTATTCAGGACACAGGCATGGGCAAAGACTTCATGAATAAAACACCAAAAGCAAAGGCAACAAACGCCAAAATTGACAAATGGGATCTAAGTAAACTAAAGAGCTTCTGCACAGCAAAAGAAACTATCATCAGAGTGAACAGGCAACCTACAGAATGGGAGAACATTTTTGCAATCTATCCATCTGACAAAGGGCTAATGTCCAGAATCTACAAGGAACTTAAACAAATTTACAAGAAAAAAAACAACCCCAGGAAAAAGTGGGCGAAGGATAGGAACAGGCATGACTCAAAAGAAGACATTTACACAGCCAAAAAAACATATGAAGAAAAGCTCATCATCACTGGATCATTAGAGAAATGCAAATCAAAACCACAATGAGATACCACCTCATGCCAGTTAGAACAGTGATCACTAAAAAGTCAGGGAACAACAGATGCTGGAGAGGATGTGGAGAATTAGGAATGGTTTTACACTGTTGGTGGGAGTGTAAATTAGTTCAACCATTGTAGAAGACAGTGTGGCAATTCCTCAAGGATCTAGAACTAGAAATACCATTTTACCCAGCAATCCCATTACTGGGTATACACCCAAATGATTATAAATCATTCTACTATAAAGACACATGCACACATATGTTTATTGTGGCACTGTTCACAATATCAAAGACTTGGAACCAACCCAAATGCCCATCAGTGATAGACTGCATAAAGAAAATGTGGCACATATACACCAAGGAATACTGTGCAGCCATAAAAAATGAATTTGTGTCCTTTGCAGGGCCATGGATTAAGCTAGGGACCATCATTCTCGGCAAACTAATCCAGGAACAGAAAACCAAACACTGCACGTTCTCACCCATAAGTGGGAGTTGAATAATGAGAACACATGGACACAGGGAGAGGAACATATTTCACTGGGACCTGTCAGGAACTGGGGGGCTGGGGAGGGATAGCATTAGGAGAAATGCCTAATGTAGATGACAGTTTGATGGGTGCAGCAAGAAACAACGGCACGTGTATACTATATAATAAACCTGCACATTCTGCACATGTATCCTAGAACTTAAAGTACAAGAATAATAATAATAAAAAAAGATATATCCTCACTACATTTCCTATACTTTCTTTGGATTGGGAGGGAGGTTCATTTTCAGTGGAAAATAGGAAAGGGAGGTGTTAAAAGTTTGGCATTTCAAGTGATCAAACTTGAATAATGGCAAATTTTCTAGTCATGGCCTCATAATGGCTGCAATTCTTGGTGCAAATCTTCCTATTATTGCAATGATTTAATGCATACAGCATCCCAGCAACTTACATTTTAATAAGATGACAATGTATTGCTGAAAGTTTTTTTAAAAGCTATTTTACTTCTTTTTTTCCCTCTTGTTAACTGTGGAAATACTCCTGTCAGTATATTCCATCCTGGCCTTGTTATGGAAGTGGTACATGCTGCTGTGGTTTGTAGCTTTTCCTTTGTTAGGGTCAGATAAAACATTCTCGGTAACTTGTGTTCATTTTTAAAGCAGTAAGCTTTATTTTTTTCTGTCAGACAATCTACAAATTATAAACATAGCACAAACATTCTTGAACATAATAAATCCAAACATTTTGCAAACGTAACCTAAAACTTCAGTTTATATTTTTCCAAAACAGTCATCTCTACATTTATTGTTTTTAGCTTGTTTAAATTAAAGCATAGTCAGAGTCAACATTTAATATAATTCAAAGCTACCCAGACTTAATTTTCCCTACCTAGACGGACTCTGATCTTGTTCCAATCCTACCTTGAAACAAGATCAGCATTTTGGTGGGTTTTCACTCCACAAGATATTAGACTTCTCACTGAAGACTTCATGGGGAATGAAGACATTCAACAAATTCTCTCTGGGTCATGTCTCCATTTATCCTGAAGATTCGCTCTGACTTCAGTCAGACACTTTGCCTCCCCTTTCTCAGATATAACACCCAAATAACACACCAAATGACTTTTGCAGTAAACAATTTTAAAGGATTGTTATAATATTGCTTTTGAAATTGTTTTGCTGAAGTGAGTTATAATAAAATTACATTTGGCTCTGATTGTACTGCATTAATCATAACTTATGGATTCTTGCAAAGTGAGAAAATATAACCTAAAATTGCTCTCATGCATCATGACATTTTTTATGAATTCAAATTTTAACAATTAGTGAAGTTGACATAGGCTATGCATTTGTAGGCATTTAATTAAAATTTAATTAAATATTTATTAATTTTCACTTTGCAGTTTTCTTTTTGTGTTTTGGAGCTGATGATTTTCTCAGGCCTGATATATTTTTAGAAGGCCCTATAGATCTGCAGATCCTTGGCATTCCGCCTTTGAGTGCTATGGATAAAGTGGCCACACCACTGGAAACATTTGCCCGATATTCTTATTTTTTAGCCTTAACTCTCAACTAGCATGACACACTCAGAAAACGTAAAGTCTTGCAATTAGCAGCCCCCATCTCTCTTGAAAGATGTAGTTGTTATTGCTGTTGCTCTTATGCATCCTTTAACATGTTATGGAAATATAAATCTGATAAAACCAAATCCTTCACTTGAGAGAGTTCTACTCTTTTGAAATACTGTTTCTTTTCATGTTAAGTTCCTAATCCCTAACCAGTGAACATTTGCAGCCCTCAGCCAATCTACATTAGCTGCTTTGATGTAGGTGGAACATTGTGAAAGAGACCCCTTCTGGCACAGGAGGAAATGTACCAGCAGTTTGGCCATCACAACCTGCAGTCTCTACAGCTAAAACTCAGCCAGAATTGGACTGGCCTTCACCACCTCCCTTGCTGGCACCTTGTCCAAGCCCCAGTCGTCTCTGGCTGTGCTATTTCAGTGGGTCCTAACTGGTCTCCTGCTCAGAGCTTGTTCTTTTTCAGTCATTTTTTTTAACACCACAGTCAGAATGGTGGTCAAACTAATGTCAGGTCATGTCACTTCCTTGCCATCAGCCTCCAACTTTTCTGTCTCACTCTACATAGAAGCCAAAGTCTCCCAGAAGTCTCCCAAGATCTAGGTCCTCTTTGCCTTCTGACCTCTTCTCCTGCTATTGTCAATCTGGTTCATTCCCCTGCAGCTGTGCTGACCTCTGTGCTGTTTCTGGAACATAAAGCTGCTCTTCTGGATCTTCACACTTGATCTTCCCTATGCTTGGTGCCCTATTCTTGCAGTTGTTGACACAGTTTTGCCTTCATATGTTCTTAGACCCAGTCTCACTTTGATTTGCTCATTAGCACTTACCACCACTCAAATCTACCATGTTCCTAACTCATTGATCTTGTTTGTTGTCTCTCTCTCCTGATTAGAATGTAGGTTCCATAAAGGCAAGGATTTTTATTTTAATGTTTTCTTCTTTGTCTGTATTGCATAGTGCCAAACCCTTAGTCCCTAGACCAGTGCTTGGCTCACTTATGTAATATATTAATATCTATTCAATGAAGGGATGCATAATAATATGTTTCTGGTTATTATTATTATTATCATTATTATTATGAAGAGACAGAGTCTTCCTGTGTTTTCCAAGCTAGTCTTGAATTCCTCAGCTCAAGTGATTCCCTCACCTCAGCCTCCCAAAATGCTGGGATTACAGGCATGAGCCAGCATGCCTGGCCATGTTCCCTCTTTAAAAAGTCAGTAAGAACATTCACATGATATTTACTAGCAGTATCTAGCCCTCCACCAACTAAAGACTCAAAGGCTTTTCTCCTAGTCCAACCCGCATTTCCTTGAAGGGTACTCAAACTTATCTGTGAGGTCCTGTTTGGGAGAGTTTTCCTCCTGATCTCTACCTGGAGGATGTTCATGTTCCCTGTTACTTGCAGGCACTTTGCTCTGGGAGCTGCCAGGCTATATCTGATCCCATCTGTGTCAGTCAGCTCTGTAGTGATTCATATCATAGAAACAGAATTCACAAAGGATGGAGACTGGGAAATGGGCTTTGTTTCTAGCTGCGTCTTCTCCATATGTTTGACAAACTGTATGAGGGATGTGTGTTTGCTTCTCCTCACTCCAGAGTCTCTGTCTTCAGTAACTTCAGAAAGCAAGAGGATTTATTGAGATGCTTTTCTCAAAGGCAATTTGCCACAAGGGCTACTTCTTTAACACAGGTGTGAAAAACTGGCATTTTTTTTTTTTTATCTCATAAAGTCTTAGTTCATTTTTGTTTAATCCTAAATCTGTTCTTTACTTTTGGATATCTGAGAGTGGTACCAGTACATAACACTGATCCCTTGCAAGGAAACGCACTACACCAAAAGTGTATTTTAGGACAAGATTGGAGTCTATTATGAAGCTTATAGGAACATGTTGGAAAACCATCTGCTTATCCTGCCCTACCCTGGACCCTTGCCTGTGGAGGACTGAACTTCAAGAGTGGGCGTCTGATGCAGTTTGGATGTTTGTCTAATCCAAATCTGTTGAAATGTAATCCCCAATGTTGGAGAGGCCTTGATGGGAGATGATTAGATCATGGAGGCTGATCCCATATGAATGGTTTAGCATTATCCCCTTCGCGATAAGTGATTTTTTTTTCTCTGAACTCATGTGAGATCTGGTTGTTTAGAAGTGTGTGGCACCTCCTCTGCCTCTCTCTTCGTCCCACTCTCACCACACGATGTGTCTGCTCTGGTTTTGCTTTCTGCCATGATTGTAAGCTTCCTAAGGCCTGCACCAGAAGCAGGTGCTGGCACCACACTTCTTGTACTGTCTGCAGAATTGTAAGATTATTAATCCTCTTTTCTTTATAAATTAGCCAGTCTCAGGTATTTCTTTAGGGCAACACGAGAATGGCCTAACATAGAATCCCTTCTTGCTTCCCGAGTCTGCACCACTATATCCAATCTGGTAGACCTTATTCCTTGTAGAAGGCACTTGATACCAATTTTCCTTTACCTGTTTTCTCAGAGCAATGAGATCCCAGGCAGTCCTTGGAGATATTTCTCCAGCAGTGTATCCATACTCCACAGAGATCTCTCATCCAGTGATTTACACCTCTCAGGCCACCTGTTTCTTCAAAGAGCTCTCATGAACACTTTACACCAGTAGGGGCCCTGTAATATCCTGAAAATCTCTCTTGTCTCAGAGCCATCTTTTCTCTCCTCATAGAATATCTATTGCTCTTTTATAGGGCAGACCATCCATGTGGCTCCTTTCGGACATAACTCAAATATTTCCTCTGGTCCCTAGTACTTCAGCACCAACGCATGCTCCATATTTTCACACTCTACAATACACATGAAAGAATTATGACCACCTTCAGATCATGTGACTGGTTAGGGTATACACGATCTGAATCTGTCAAGGTCTCTTTTAGACAGTAAAAAATGTCACAAATGCTATGAGACAGTTGTATGCTGTTTGTGTCCACTAAACAAATTAGAAAAAAATGTGGGTGTATCCATGTTAAATATTTAACATTGGTCTACAGAATTAGTGATTCAAGTGATGGCAAATGTATTGGAATCCAAAAAACTATGGCATACTCAAAGAAGGATAATTTGAAACAAGTTCATTGACAAAAAGGCAATTTACTTCAAAAGTGTGAGGGTATGGGAACAACAAAATACTGTGGAGCAAGATGGAGATAGTAACTGCCAAGCTATTACTATCCCTCAGCCTCAAACAGGGAGAACAGTTTTAGGAACCTGGAAAATGAGTGCAGGCTGACACCTTGCCAGGTGCAGTGAATTCCGGGCAAGTGTCATAAGGGAGCCATGGAAACAAATACTCTGAATCCAATTTACTTTCCTTTAGACCTCCTGCTAGGGTTTCCATTGGCTCAACCCAATTGTAAGTCTTAAGGCACTGAAACCCTTTTATTCAGTCCCTTTAGATTGGTACCCCCAGGGTAGAAAGCAGCAGAGAGAAGAATGGGGAATGGATTTGGAAGGGAGAGCACAATAAGCTTGTCTATATCTACAATTCTGTGGTAATTCTTCATGCCACAGACATTTATGGCTCTCAGAGTTTCAGCAAGACTACACCTTAGAAGAGAAACCTTATACCTACACTTTTACCATCTAATGAGATTTCAAAATAAGTGCTAGTTATTAAAGTTTAGTTATTAAAGCGTAAGGATCATTCAAGAAAAGAAAATAGAGAACTCCATACTGAACATTTTATAACAAAGAATTAAAAGATAGTAAATTCTGCAGATAATTTCAGAGGCTGAAACTTTAAAATACATTGAAACCTTTGAAGATTGATTTAGAAGCCTATATGTGTGAAGATTTTTTTTTCTTTTTGAATTTTCATTCGGGTTTTCAGAGGTTGATGTATTGCCTACAGGGAATACACTGCAATTCACAAGGCAGAAGGCTGGACTACAGAACTCTGCAGCTTTGAGTTATATCATCAGATATCTAGACTTTGGATTTGTCAGAAAGAAATTTGTGGAGGTTCTTGCTGAATTACACGGTTGTCTTTGCATATTGATATGGAGTACATAGATAACAGAAATAGATTCTCCAGTGTATGCATATCTTTCACATGAAAACAAGTTAAGCTTATTTTAAAAACAGGAGATTTTTTTTCAGAAAAAATTTAGTAAAAGGAAAAGAATCACAACCCAGTTAGCATGACAGTTTTAACAAAAACTTAATAAGATTAAGGGGTTGTTGAAATTTATATAATGGGCACTTGGGAAACCATTTTTTAAAAGTCATTTCTAATTATATTTTAATGGGTGCATATATGTGTATATATAGTGTGTGTGTGCATGTGTGTTAGATTAGTTCAGATGAAAGCCAGCTATAAGAAAAAACCATTTTTTAAGATGCATTTTTAATTTGTCTCTGTGCAAATAAACAGATCTCTTTGTTTAATTTTATAGCATTTCTATTTCACATTTTGATGAAAAGACTCAATCTTTGACTTTCCCATTAACTGAAGTGCTTTTGTATTAACCTACTTGGAAAAAAAAAGAAGAAAAGAACAACAGACTTCATATTCCAGAAAAGCTGTTTAGGTCAAACTTCAGAGTGACACTGTGAGCTTGTAGGGTAGGCAATTTTATAACAATGTTGCTATTCTGATGTATTTGAAATTTTTAAATGAACAGTAGCACTTCTTATTTAACCTTTGGTGTAAATTTTCCAAGCTATTGCTAAAGTGGGCCTATCTCAAGCATGCTCTTTTTGAGCCAAATCTGAAATTGTCTTTGGTATTTTCTACCTATGTCCTATTGTAATGGGTTGTTGTCAAAATATACTTTTTTTTTTTTTTTTTTTTTT
>NW_016811970.1:1678117-1685706 GCF_001698545.2 Rhinopithecus bieti
AATTTTATAACAATGTTGCTATTCTGATGTATTTGAAATTTTTAAATGAACAGTAGCACTTCTTATTTAACCTTTGGTGTAAATTTTCCAAGCTATTGCTAAAGTGGGCCTATCTCAAGCATGCTCTTTTTGAGCCAAATCTGAAATTGTCTTTGGTATTTTCTACCTATGTCCTATTGTAATGGGTTTTTGTTAAAAAATTCTTTTTTTTTTTTTTTTTTTTTTTGGAGAATTCAGTTGATATAGCAAAGAATGATACATTTTAATGCTTCCTAATTTCACAGCTGCTTTTAATGTTAAAATTTAACTTTGGATATTTAGAATCTAAACTAGTTATACCAATACATTTATAATTGTTATGATTTAGCAATGAATTGTTAAGTCTATATTTTGGTTCTTTTATGTGAAGAAAAAATATTAACAGATTTGGTTTAGAGCTTGGGGAATATTTTAATTTGTTCAAGCTGCTCTAGCAAAGTACCATACACTGGGTGGTTTATAAGCAATAGAAATTTATTTCTCACAGCTCTGGAGGCTGGAAGTCTGAAGTCAGGGAGCCAACATGGTCAGGTTTTGAGGAAGACCCTTTTCCAGGTCACAGACTGCTGTGTCGTGTATCCTCATATGCAGTACTGCTGTACTGTTGTATCTCCTGTATCCTCACATGGTGGAAAGAGGGTGAGAAAGACCTCAGCATCCCTTTGATAAGGGCACTAATCCCATAAATGAAGGCTCCATCCTCATGACCTAATTATCTCCCAAAGGCTAAACCTCTCAATGGCATCACATTGGCTGTTAGTATTTCAACATATGATTTTTCTGGGGGAAATAAAAGTTTAGTTGATTGCAAGGAGTACTTTTTAAAAAGCATTAAGGGAAACACTGATACAGTCAAGTAAAAATTCTCTATAAAATAAAAGATATGATTAAATGAAAGATAAGCATCAGACTAAGAGAATAGATTTTCAGTGTATACAGTATGATAAGATTGGCTGTCCAGAATATAGAATATAGAAACTATATTCTCCTAGGAATAAAAATGAAAAATATCAACAATTAGAAAACAAGTCATAGGTATATGTAACTTTTTTAGAAGGAAGTTAATTTTAAGTGCGTATAAAATGCTAGATTTCAATGAAAGTTTTAAAAATGCAAGTTTAAACTAAGACAGTGCTTTTCAACTATTAAATTGGCAAAAAATAAATACTGGATAATAAGCAAGTGCAAGTAAAAATGTGGAAAGACAGATTCCTTATATACTCCAGGTATGAGTGCAAATGCTATAGATTTAGACAGAATCTAATAAAATTATGAATGCTTCCGGTAGGCAGAATTCTAAGATGGCCCCTGTGATCTTCACTCTCTGATGCTGTGTTCTTTATAATCTCCTCCCTTTGAGTGTGAGTGGTACCTGTGACTTTTGTAAAACCAATGGAATATGGTCAAGATGATAGAATGTCATTGGTATGATTAGGTTATGATATACAGTCATTCCTTGATTTGCAAAGTATTCTTATGCAAAAATTTCAGTTGCCATAATTTAGGTAAGTAATACCAGTCCCAAGCTACAAGATCCAAATTCAGTTACCACAGTGTCTTAACTATAATTGCAAACAACAAATGTTGCTAGCTTTTCAGACTATATATCACTATGTAAATAACAGATGCATATATGATCAGTGACAAATCATGTCACTTCTGTCAAAGTCTGTTGGTAAATGTTCATTATATTACATAATCCAGTCGTTTCATGTACACACAGAAAAGCCTACGGTTGTGTTGTCTCCTTGTTGTCTGGTGATAAGCAACATAGCATTTTACAGGAATAGACAATTGATAGAGGAATTTGACTAACAAAGGTGAAAGTACAGCAAATAAATGACAAGTGAAAATATTGGGAGTGAAATTGGATTAGATTAGATTTGAATATCGAGATGACAAGGCAGACATAGGACAAGACCAATATTTGCATGAAGCTACTTTTTTTTTAAATGATACTGAAAAAATATAATAAATATTTTTAAAAGGCAAAGTTATTTCAACATCATCTGTTGAAATTGTAGAAGGAATTGAACATTTCCTTCACCTTTAGATTGAATATTACAATAAAAACAATCCCAATCAGTTTGTCTGACAAAGTTTTGAAGTTTACTGCCTCATTGAAAAATAAATAAATAAATAAAGCTAATTACTGAGGCTGAAGAAGTAAATTTACTGCCAATAAAGACTGGTTTAGTTGTTTCAGAAATTGCATAAATTGATGAATTTTAGTCTATCTGGTGAAGCAGCTGGAGTCTATAAGGATGCAGCTGTGAAACTTGCACCCATATCACAAGGGTTAGTTAAGGTTGATGTAATGATTGTGAAACACTAAATGCTGATGAGAGGAGTCGGTTTTGGAAGGAAATCCCATTAAGAATTTCCACGAAAAAAGACATAGAGTTTCTAAGTGGCCATGAAGGAGAAAATATAGACATGCACCCTGAAGAACTTAGTGAAGGCAAATGTATTGATGTAATCAAGAAAAGTAGTTGTAATTTAAAATAAAAAATAAACAAAGGAGAGGTTCAGAGGAAGTGATAGTGGGAAAACACTTCACATTAAAGGAACTCTTGGATACATCTAGTATTTAACTTGGAAAGCATAAAACATTAGAAGTTGACTTCAGCTTTAAAAGGACTATAGAAAGTCCTTGACTTGGTATACCAAGACTACACTAAGGTATAGACAATATGCTTATTTCATTTAAATGTGATGAAAAGAGGAAGACAAGTGCTATTCAATCTACTCTTAGTAAGTTATTTTTTAAACAACAAAAATGTACTTTAATTCCTAATGTTTCCGGAGTTTGAAATTACAATTTTAAATATATTTTAGGTTTTTTAAAATTTTCTATATTTTCAAGGTAGAGTAAGAGTTTTAAAGTTTTGAAAAAAAAAAATTTAAAGGTCACAGAACAATCATAAGGAAAATTATAATTTTTCATCAGTTGTTAAGATGCTTCACCTAGTTTCAGTTTGCACCATAATTTTTGTATTCCCACTATACCCTTCAAATAGAGGACTGCATGTGTATATAAAACTTAGTCTTACTTGCACACACACCTGAGGACACTCATGCTGGTTTTGAAGAATCAAGCTGCTATGTTATGGACTGCCAGTGGAGAAGGTCACATGAAAGGGAACTGTGAACCTCAACCCTAGTTCAAGGAACTGAATTCTGCCAACAACTAAGTTAGCATGGAATCAAACCTAAGCTCCAAATGAGACCACAACCCTAACAGACACCTTGGTTGCAACCTGTCACACCCCAAATTGAACAGCCAGGTTAACTATGTCTGTACTGTTAACCCACAGACATGGTGAGATAATAAATATGTATTGTTTTATGCTAGATTTATCTTATCATGTTGTTTTAAGCTACATATCTTAAATGTGTGTTTATTGAACTAGATTTATCTTTATCCAAATGAATAGATTAAAAACATGATGATGAATGAAATTAAATACCAAAATGAAACATGTAATGTTATTTATGTAAATACAAAGAAAAGTCTCAAAATGCTATGTACTGGCAATGAGCATATATGCATATATAAAGGCTAAAAAAATGAACTAGAAGGATTACACTGCATTCCAAATAATGGTTGTTTCTTGGTGATTTGAATGGGGTATGGGAATCGAACCTGCAGTATAGAACAGTTGGGATTTAAACTTGAACTGGAATGCATTTTCTTTAAGAAAAGGAGTACAAAATGTCAACAACTGTAAGTTTAAAATGTCAGATTCACAATGTTTATTATTTGTAATTCTCTAGATTTTTAATTGCTTAAAAAAGAATGACTATAAATTCTAACACCTGGCACGTACTGAAACCCTAATTTCTATCTGGTCATGAAAGGTGATGCTGAGGGGTCAGGAAGGAAAACATTCAAAACGTTTCATTGAGGGTGGAAGAAATTAACTGTTCAGTTCTAGAGAATAAGAACAAGATTGAATAGATTTTCCCTTTCTGCTCTTAAATGATTTCTGTCTGATTTTTAGGAGAAACTTTCTTTCTTCTAATGGTGTGCACTTACTCATAGACGGAAGCCAGACTCAGCGGGCTTCCCCAGAGAGGAAGCTCAAAAGCGCTTCAGTGTATCTCACCAGGTAAGTTGCTGATGATCTGTTTCAGAATTACCCAGAGTGCTTGTTAATGATACAGATGCTTGTGCCACAGTGTATTCCCTGAGTCAGAATTTTGGGGGATTGTGGCCAGGAATTTTCATTTTTGTAAGCTCTCTGGGCAATGCTAATGCATTCTTATGTTTAAAGCAATTGTTACCACTTTAATAGTAAAACGGAGCTCATAAAATAACAAAGTGTTTGCAGATGTTATATAATATAAGGTACACACACACATACACACACACACACACACGAATGATATTTTATTTAAAATAAATCCTTAAGGGAGATGAAGGTGAGGCGGTTATGGTGCCATGATGAAAATTGTTGAATTTTCCTTTTGTTTGATAGCTTCCATTCCCATTCTTGTGAAATGCATCAGAGTAAGGTTCAGGAAGAATGAAAACTCCCCGCTCCCTTGCTCTTTCAATCCTTCTTTGTACTTTTAATTTTAAAAAGCATAAATATAGAGAAGCTGGAAGAAACTCTATGAACTTTCTTATTTTCTTCACCCATATTCGCCAATTCTTAGCCTTTCCATATTAACTGTGTGCGTGTGTGTACACATGTTTTGCACTGAACAATTTTAGAGCGAATTGAAGACATTATGAACACTTATTGCTAAAATTACAGTATGTGGATTTCCTAAAATATAAGACATTATTTTATTTACAGTGTAATTACAAAATATAAGAACTTTAATATTGTTTAAAATACTGTTATTTATTATACCATTCATATTCATATTTTGCCAGTTGCCCCCAATAAAGTCATCTACAAGTTTTTTTTTTTTTTTTTTCTAATATAGGCTTCATGTCTGTTTACTCTCATTTCCTCACCTTTTGACATTCATGACGTTGGTATTTCCTAAGAATACTAATCAGTGATTACATTGAATTTATCTTTTTTTAAATTATTGTTGCCTCATGATTAAATACAGGTGATTCATTCTGTTAGGAATATTGTCATTTTTATGTCATTTTCAGTACATCGCACCAGGAGACACATGATGTCAGTTTATCCTATGATTCGGTAATGTTAACTCAAAGTAATTTGGTAAAATTTTGTTTGCCAGACTTCTCCACTGAAAAGTTTCTATTTTTCTTGTAATTGATAAATTGACACACATTGAGATTATAAATATTATATTTCCCATTAAATATGTTTAGTTTTAGTATCCATTAATTTTTTTCTGGAATCAGTTATTTCTATGATTGTAAAAACAGATTTTGTAGCTATAATTTCTTTTACATTGTATTATCCTTGTCATATATTCATTTAGTGTCAGCATAGGCAGGTAGGCTATTTTACTTTTAATATGAAATTAATTACCATATTCATTTTGATGCTTACATTGATCAAGATTTAGCCATTAGAACCCTCTTTATATTTTTGACATAATCCACTTCCTAATACTAAAGAGCAAATTGAAGATAATGCAGTTGAGTGAACGTGTCAGTCCTTTATATTATTCAAGCCATAATCCAATTCACAACTGAATAAACAGCAACTGTCTTTGTATTGCAAATTGTGTCTCTATGGAGACTTTTAGATGTACCTCTAAAAGTTACTCAAAGACCACCCAACCTTCTCATCAACCGCAGGACCTGCCCTATTTTGCCTCTGTAATTGCGCAGATATTGTTAAAAGTTTAGACATCGAAAACTGAACTGCTCTGCTCTGAAGAAAAAGAAGAAAAAGAATTTTGAAGAGAGCTATGTTGTCAAAAGTTAGCTTAATAAAAGCTAACATTCAAACTACATATTTACAAACTTCCTTGTTCTTTCTTTTATCCTATTGTTCTCATAGGAACTTCTTGGTCTACTGAACCCCTTTTCTCAAATCCCTGCTTACTGAACTTCACTGGCCTTTTCAGGGAACTTAAGATGTCTCCCATATCACTCCTCTAAGACCTGCTCATCCATATACTTCTACCCTTCCCTCCTTTTGCCACCTTTGATCTTGCAACTAGCTCTCTTGAAATGCTCGCCCTCAAGCTACTACCTTCTCCATTTGATGGACTAAGAGGAAAAATCAGAGTTCTGCCGACATTATAAAAACACCTAAAGGAGACGTTTAGCACCCCTGAAATTCTTAGAGAAACAAAGAAGGTGCAACACTGTTTCCTTTATGTTGTTCTTGTCTTCCTCACAAAGTCACAAGAGTTGTGGTTGGAATCCCCAAAAGTTTGAAACTCTGCTTTCTTTTGCACTGAGCTCCTTGGTCACTTTGACTTTTGGGGATGCCAAACGTTATTTTATACCGTGAGGTAACACCCGACCTTTGCATATATGGTTACTGATGAAATACTAGTAACAGTTGCAACTTTAAAGGTAACTGGAAATAATTACAGTAAATGGTTATTTGTAGGGGGCAAACTCCAACTTTTATCCTTTTGCATGCTTAGGTATGCACACACACAAAACAAAACAAAACTTCAAGTGTCTGACATTTAGTCAGCCAGTTATTTTGTGCAGGCTTCTGAATATTCTTTTAGGTTCATTTGTATACTTCCTTGTAAAATCCTGTAATAAATTCTCTTGATTTTATTTTACCTTAGCATCTGCTGTAGATCTCATTCTGTATCTTACCTAGCTTACACACTCCAAACTCCTCTTGGAAGAATTTGCAATCTTTCTCTGTACCTTCAAGATATAAAGATAAATTTCCGCCGGGCGCGGTGGCTCAAGCCTGTAATCCCAGCACTTTGGGAGGCCGAGACGGGCGGATCACGAGGTCAGGAGATCGAGACCATCCTGGCTAACATGGTGAAACCCCGTCTCTACTAAAAAATACAAAAAAACTAGCCGGGCGACGTGGCGTCCGCCTGTAGTCCCAGCTGCTCCGGAGGCTGAGGCAGGAGAATGGCGTAAACCCGGGAGGCGGAGCTTGCAGTGAGCTGAGATCCCGCCACCTTACTCCAGCCTGGGCGGGCGGCAGAGCGAGACTCCGTCTCAAATAAATAAATAAATAAATAAATAAATAAATAAATAAATAAATATAAATTTCCTACCCTGTCTTTTCTAGAACTCAGTAGATGGCTTTAGTCATATGAGAGATAAACTTGTTTCATTTACAGCGGCACAGTTTAGATCCAACTATTTGAACTAGTTTTTGTACCTGTCTCGTGGCTAATGTTTTTGAAAAGCTGAAAGATCTCTGTTTGTTTCTGTTTGTATTTTTATATGTGCATGTATACATGTGCATTTGGATGTTGTGTCTACATGGATGTTTGCTTTTTTCATGTGTTTGTATATTGTCCACATGGAACTTAAAAATAAATGAACATTCATAAATTAAATCAGTACAAATACTTTTCAAGGTCAGGTGACTTTGATAATGCTTGGTAAATAAGAATAATATTGATTTAATTAAAACAGGCATGTCTATCAACATTAAATCTAATGCAGATACAGAGCT
>NW_016811970.1:1687530-1704181 GCF_001698545.2 Rhinopithecus bieti
AAAAAAAAAAAAAAAAAAAAAAAAAAAAAAGAAACGGTTGCAGATTTCCAAAAATGTTTCAATACATTTATGGAAAAAATCTGTATATAAGTGAATCCTTTCAGTTCAAACTTCTCCTGTTCAAGGGGCAACTATATATTAAATTGTTTTATGCCATAGAAATAACAATAAACTCCCATCAGATTTTTAATCATGGCCATTTTAACTCTTGCTGTACGTAGCACATTACTTTTTTGAATGCTTTTTATGACAGTTCTTTGCAAGCAATTATAGTCCTATAATACTGTATCTCAATGACATATATGAAAAGAATGAGAATAACTATGACAAGTATAGATTTCTGATAACTTCAAGAAGTTCCAGAACTCTGTTAAAAGAAAAAAAAAATACTGGATTCATAAACTTGCTAATCCAACATCAAGGAGAACAAAAATTAACTATTTGGAACTAAATTGATGAGATACTATTATTATTATGCTTTTGTTGGAAACATTGCTATTTCTTTTTGCTTGCTAGATTAAAGGTATTTTTTACGTTTGTTTTTAAGCTATCTATAGCTTACAGCAGTGCGGTAAAATATACTTTTTTTGAGCAGCACTGAAGCATTTACCTTTTGTCCCTTCTTGATCGCTCTGTAATTCAGAAAATATTCATGAGTATTCTTAACTTTCTGACAATATACTTACCCACATAAGTTCAACAAAAATATGTTCTAACAGGAGATAGCTGGAAACACAGTTTATATTACCAAAGCTTTCACTAGAATGTCAATTCTTCAGATATGAGCCGATGACTTTAAAAAACTGAGGTTGGATTTATGAAACCAATAAAAGCCCCTTGAAGAAGCTGAGCTGGTACCTTGAATACAAGGTTCCTGACCTTATGGAGATTCAAGAATGTGACTTCCTGACCTGCCTTGAGACCTCAAAATATTTTGTGAGCCTAAAAGAGAGAAGGATTCACCTAGTTTCTACAAGTAAAGTTTGATGGTAAGAACTTGGCTTGGTTTCCTAGCCTAAAGAGATTATTTAAAATGTGTATTCTGAGGTCCCTTACTTAAAGTTCTGACAACGGCAACTTACAAAGAGCCTATTACAGGTAGTTAGATAGTCACAAGCAGGGCAGAAGAGGGCTCTCCTCCGACCCACTAGGAATGTCAGATGATGGTCCAGCAATTATCTCATTGCCTCTCTAAAAGTGATAAACTGGCAGTTGGTGCTAGGGAAAGGGCATTTTCTGACGGTCCACACCTATTGCACTAAGTATTAATTGAATGCAAGCACCAGGGACAAGCAACTTCCCAGGCATGTGCATTAAAAGGCAAAATGGCTGAGTATGACCTTCTGGAGGACACTCTGATGGAAAAGGGAAGAAAGCCTCAGATGGGCATGTATACAACTTCCTAAACACACTGCACATGGTCACTTTCCAAGGGTAAGGAGGACACTGCAAATACAGGCAGCCCACCCTAAAGGAAGAATCATGAGAAAGTGGCCAGCCAGCCTGATGAAGTGCTAGAATCAAAGTTAAACATTGCACTTGACTTCAGTTCCCACTTGGCTCTCTTCCAAGTGTACTTTCCTTCCTGTTTTAAAGTTTTTTTTTTTCTTTTCTTTTCTTTTTTTTTTTTTTTTTGAGACGGAATTTGGCTTTGATGTCCAGGCTGGAGTGCAATGGCACAATCTCAGCTCACTGCAACTTCTGCCTCCCAGGTTCAAGTGATTCTCCTGCCTCAGCCTCCCGAGTAAGTGGGATTACAGGTGTCCACCATTACGCCCAGCTAATTTTTGTATTTTTAGTAGAGACTGGGTTTCACCACGTTGGCCAGGCTGGTCTTGAACTCCTGTCCACAGAAGATCTGCCTGCCTCGGCCTCCCAAAATGCTTGGATTACAGGCGTGAGCCACTGGGCTGGCCTAAAGTCTTTAAAATAAACTTCAGTCCTGCTCTGAAACTTGCCTTGGTCTCTTTCACTGCCTTATGCTCCTCAGTCAGATTCTTTCTTCTGAGAAGGCAAGAACTGAGGTTGCTGCAGACCCATACAGATTTGCTACCAATAACTTAAACATCTTCTACTGGTAACAAGCCTATATGAACAATCACTATTCTTGCTGCAATTTATGCAAAAAACCAGGCCAAGTTAATGAGACTAAACTTACTTTGCAATTAATTGGACTTATTGTGATTATTTTTGATAAAAATGGGGGGACAGGAGAGGGAAAATTTATGTTTCAGAGGAATGCTATGGTGTACCTATTATTAGAGTCTAGCCCTGCCCATTGTTTTCACATTTTTATTATTTACCTACAATCTGGACAGAATCCTGAATGTTTAGTTTCTCCCCATATCTGACAATGAGTCTCCAAACTAACATTTTAAATCTTTCTTCCGTCCTCTGACTTGGAATCACTAAAAGTTAAAACTGTGCTTTCCTAAAGCTCTACAAGCTAAAAATGGCTGCCTTGATAAATAGGTGTCAGAGAAATCATCTTATATTTAAACTGCGATCCAGGAAAATCTGTTAGATTGCCTTTACATCTTTCTGTTCCAACTGAAGATGCTTCAAACACAAATGTTGGAATCTTCTTGGTTGACTGCCCTCTAAACTCTAGAGAATCTACCTTATGGGCTGCTCCAAGCATTAACCTTTGTTTTATTCTATTTTCATTGAAATGTCTCTTATTAAAGACTTCTTTGCCTGTACCATACAGAGGCTGAATTCTGATGGGATCTCCTAAAATGAGTCACAACTGCTTAACTGGACTGAGCTTTTCCCAGGAATGAGGGACTAGTTTATGAGATCCTTTGCCACTTAGTTACAAACTTGATTTTTCTCTCTCCATAGCCTTCAACTCAACGTTTAGTGTGTAAAACTTTTAGGGAAGTTTCAGACAGGGGAATGTTAGGCCCAATAGAGGAAGACCTCAAAGTATGATGCTCTGACATGATGAATACCTTGAATTAAGAGAAATTGGATGGCCTTAGAAGCTGCCTCTAAGAAATTGTTTTTTTCTGTGCTTCCTGCAAGAGGAACCTTTTTGCTGCATTCAGGTTTAAATGTAAAATGACATCTTTATAAAAATTTCCAACGCCAATTAAAAAAAGGCTTTATTGTAAATTATCAAAAAAGAAAATAAGTTAGGAAACCCACTCAATTCCTTGGGTTATACTTTACATTCCATAAAAAATTATTATAAAAACAATAATATTTACATATTGAATTAGACATGTAGATTTTCATTTCAGTGTGAAAAGTATTGAGAACTTGTTTTTTTCTGTAAGAGCATGAACACGATATACATGTTTTATTTTTAATTCATTTTTTAAAATTAGGAAACAGGTAAATTTTTACTTAAAGCAATATAACTTGGAAAAAAGATGGAACACAGATGCTGAGCTGTCAATGCAATGTAACAATAAACTACAAATGATGATGATGGTGATGGTGATAATGATGATGATAATGATAGCTAAAATTAATACCTTACATAGGATTTACCATGTACCATGAACAACTTTAATTAGGTTACATATATGTGTGTGTATACATAGATGCAGAACTACTTTTTGAGGTTAGTGTCATTTTTTTCTTTCTTTTTTTAAAATTATACTTTAAATTCTGGGGTACATGTGCAGAACGTCCAGTTTTGCTACCTAGGTATATACACGTGCCATGGTGGTTTGCTGCACCCATCAACCCATCACCTACATTAGGTATTTCTCCTAAAGCTCTCCCTCCCCTTGCTACAACCCCTCCTCCACCCCCACACACAAGTCCAACAGGCCCCAGTGTGTGACATTTCCCTCCCTGTGTCCATGTGCTCTCATTGTTCAACGACCACTTATGAGTGAGAGCATGTGGTGTTTGGTTTTCTGTTCTTGTGTTAGTTTGCTGAGGATGATGGTTTCCAGCTTCATCCATGTCCCTGCAAAGGACATGAACTCATCCATTTTTATGGCTGCATAGTGTTCCATGGTGTACATGTGTCACGTTTTCTTTATCCAGTCTATCATTGATGGGCATTTGGGTTGGTTGAAACTAGAAATATCATTATAGAACTAGAAATATCATTTGACCTAGCAATCCCATTACAGGGTATATACTCCAAGGGTTACAAATCCTTCTATTAAAGACATGCTCACGTATGTTTATTGCGGCACTATTCACAATTGGTTAGTGACATTTTTATCCTAATTTTACAGGTGGGGAAAATAAGGCAAACAATGTTTCAGTACCTTGCCCAAGGGCACACCATTAACGAGTACCAACTGTGTTAAAGATCTAGAAGTTTATTTATATGGAGAATTAGAGACAGCTGGAGTAGCCCAAACTGCTTCAGAATTGGTCTTGTATATTAGTGTATGTAAGCACATATGAAATATCTCTTTAAGGAACTGATAATTTTCATGTAAAATAGAATTGGAAAAGAGTGGGACAAAGAACAACATGTGAAAAAATTGAGAAACAATGTTTTTTACATGTAATGTAAAAATCTTTGTTTCATAGCTGTGGCCACTCTTTTATTTGAAAATTTTAAGGTACAATTGATAAAACATGGATTTGGAAGCAGACGGATTTGGGTTTGAGGTTCACCTCTACAGTCTTTTATATTTTCTACCTTGATAACCAAGGATGAGTTACTATCTTGTCTAAAATTTTGGTTACTCATTAATTGGCTGCTCACATTTCCTTGTGAGATGTGAAAGGATTTTCTGTGAAACTTACGCAAAAGCCACTTAGCACATATGGTTAGTTCAAGAACGTTATTTTACTATAGTTTTTCTCCTTGAATCATTGACTTCTATGCCACATCCATTTCCTAAATCTTAATCTCCCAACCTTCCACTTCTTTCTTCTCACCCTTAGCAAATCACCTTGCCTCCTACCCACGAAGAATTATCTATCAGGTGTAAACTTTATCAGTTTTACTTGATCTAGTTGGAAAGACTCATTAAACTAATAAAGATGCAAATGGGTCTTTAATTATAATTATATATTCTTAATATAAAATTCTGAGGATGTATAACCTGATACTATTTTGAAGATGCAACATACCATCTGGATAAGTGATTTTTAAACTGTAGCCCATAGACTAATCAAAATGAACTAAAGTGTCTGTTAAAATGAAGACTCCTGTTCCACTCGATAACTTCTGAATTAGTGACTCTAGGATGGGACTCAGTAGTATATATGCTTAGCAAACTTCCCAGGTGTTTCTCATCAATTGAAATTTGAGAGTAACTACACTTTAAGGCCAAAATTATGTATTATTCACTCACCAGGAGACTAATAGAATGCCTGCTGCATAGATAACATCCAATAATCTTTGAACAGAAAGCTAGGTGGAACAAGTGGAAGCCTTACCCATATCTGGAAAAAAAATATTTTTATTAAAGTACACTCATCTCTGCATATGTCAGACAGTAGCAGAGCAGACCAGCTTTGCAGTGAGACTCCCTGCTCCAAGGCACGGGGCTATATTTAATCTGGAGTGTGCTTCTTTCACACACACTCCCTCAGGGCTTTTGCACTTGCTTCTCTAT
The DNA here is from genome assembly GCF_001698545.2 of Rhinopithecus bieti. Classification (NCBI taxonomy): domain Eukaryota; kingdom Metazoa; phylum Chordata; class Mammalia; order Primates; family Cercopithecidae; genus Rhinopithecus; species Rhinopithecus bieti. The sequence continues at coordinate 1,693,074 of NW_016811970.1, forward strand.
CTTCCTGGAAAGTTTTTCCTTTAGATACTCACAGACTTGCTCTATAACCACCTTTAATTTTTTTGTTCCGGTGGCACTTCCTAATTAAGGTAACATTCTTGCCCAGAGTGCCTGATCCACCATCCCTTCTTCTTCTTTTTTTTTTTTTTTCCATGCAAACCATTTATTATTTTATAATACAAAAAAAAAAAAAAATTGCTAATTTATTTTGCTTATTCTATGTCTCCTCAACTGGATGACAAGCCTTATGAAAGTAGGGCTTTAGTTGGATTTGCTCATTGCTGTTAGTTCAAATGTTTAGAAAAATATCCGACATATAAGTGCTCAATAAACACTTGTTGAGTTTAACTTAATATGAAATGTTACCCTTTCAATTTATGTGTTTGGTATCCTATAGAATCCATCTGAATATATATACACACACACACACACACACACACACACGCACACACACACAAGTGTAATTTCTGTCTTAAAATTTGGGTCATTAAATGGGTAAGGCTTCCACTTGTTCCACCTAGCTTTCTGTTCGAAGATTATTGGACATTATCTATGCAGCAGGCATTCTATTAGTCTCCTGGTGAGTGGTCATTAAGTGGATCATTAAGTGATAGAAAACAGTATGTCTTTATCTGATGATGATCAGATAAAATTTACATGCAAATCAAAAAGTATTTTGATACTGTGATCCACAAAACAGCAATGGGGAAACATGATCACAAATAGAATAGTGTAAACAAAAACATTGGTACTTAATTATAATTGAGACAGGAAAGTTGACCATTTCTTTTATTTTTGGCAGCCATGGAAGAGTCTATTATCTAAATATTATACATTTAAAAAAATAAAATCAGAAGAATAACATTGAACAGAGTCTTTCCAAAGCTCCTAAAAAATATAAGAAATATTCCTTAAGTGTTTTAGTGATAGAAGGATGCTTGTTTTTCCTGATATGGCAAATTTCAATTCAAATAATTTATAAATAGCTAAAATATATGTAACTTTCAAAGAATTAGGGTCACATTAAATAATATCTGTTACTATATTTCTGTCCATTTTGCTCTTGTATTTCTCACTATTTCTACTGCTCACATTATAGGGCAAACTACTTTCATCTTTATGTAAGACAAGCTTTACAAATTATGCAAACTTAATGTAGTAATTTAAAAATTGTTACGGAACATTTCTTTTTTGTCTTTCTGATTATGTGACCTTTGATCTATCATCTGGAAGGACCATGCTTCAGGATCTAGGCAGTGTGCTGTGTAGATTAGAATTTGTTGCTGAAGGAAGACAATGAGAAATATAGAAAATATATTTCACTTCCAGTCTTCATAGGTGAGATTTTGCAGCAAGCAATTGTGTGGTAGTGAATTTTACTGAGATAAAATAATCCCTATTACTTTATTTTCACCTTTATATTTACAAAGGGTAAAGGTTTAAGACTTATTTTACAGTTTCTTGTTGTTGAAAAAAGTTCTCTTGGCCGGGGGCGCGGCGGCTCAAGCCTGTAATCCCAGCACTTTGGGAGGCCGAGACGGGCAGATCACGAGGTCAGAAGATGGAGACCATCCTGGCGAACACGGTGAAACCCCCTCTCTACTGAAAAAATACAAAAAACTAGCCAGGCGAGGGGGCGGGTGCCTGTAGTCCCAGCTACTCCGGAGGCTGAGGCAGGAGAATGGCGTAAACCCGGGAGGCGGAGCTTGCAGAGAGCTCAGATCCGGCCACTGCACTCCAGCCAGGTCAACAGAGCGAGACTCCGTCTCAAAAAAAAAAAAAATTCTCTTTCCATTGTGGCAACAGGTGCTACTTACTGGTGGCGGGAGATCTTGAGAAAGGGAGAGTAACCTGAAAAATCTGCCTCTTTCTGATTTGGGGAATAGGTAATAAGGTATAAGGAGGAGGAAAGGAAGAGAGACAGAGAAAGAAGAGAAGTCTGGATATCCAGACTTAGGGGGACTCTTGGGAAGGCATGATTGTGTTGTGGAATGTGAGAACATGAGATGTGGTAGTGGCCCAGGGTAGAATGACATGGTTTGGCTGTGTACTCACACAAATGCTCTCTTGAACTCTAGTTTCGATAATCTCCGTGTATCCTAGGAGAGACCCAGTGTGAGGTAATTTAATTAAGGGGGCAGTTACTTCCGTGCTGTTCTCGTGATAGTGAGTGAGTTCTCACAGGATCTCATGATTTTATAAAGGGATCCCCCACACACACTTTGCTCTGTACTTCTTCCTGCCATTATGTGAAGAAGGATGTGTTTGCTTCCCCTTCCACCATGATTGTAAGTTTACTGTGGCCTCCTCAGTCATGCCGAACTGTAAGTCAATTAAACCTCTTTACTTTATAAATTACTTAATCTCCAGTATGTGATTATTAGCATTATGAGAATAGACTATAATAGAGTGGTCATCTAAAAATCCTATTTTCAATTATTTTTATCAGTTTTCATTCTATAATTGCCCTTACCTCATTATTATCATTTCTGCACTCTCCTTATCTTCCTAACATACACTGTTCTGTCATTATGCAGTTATTTACGTATATATCTGTTTCATGTTTGTAAGCTCCATATATGTGGGAACTCTACCCATTTCATTTATTCACCACTAACTACTCAGGGCCTGGTCAATGCCTGGCACGTAGCAAACATTTAATATTTTTAAAGAAATAAAGAAAAAATTTTAAAAACTGAAAACTATTTGCAAAGCAGCTTTGATGCCTGCTCTATTATATCTCTTTAATTATAATGTCAGTATTTTGTAGTTTTTTGTTTTTAATTTTCTTTAGGATCTAAATTAGTACTATCTGGTTTTGTCTTTGCCCAGGTGACTTTAACCTCTTATATACTGTCTTCTGTGAACTTGATTTTAAAATTTGCATAAAGTATTTTATGGAACGGGAGATAAAAAGATAAAAAGTTATGAACTACAGCTAAGTGATCCATGGGAGCTCAGAAAATTTACTTAATTCTCTGAATCTGACAGTCATTGGTTATATAAAACAGCTACTTATAACTAGGTTCTAGAATTGTTAATATTTGTAATGCACTATAGACTGACTCTTCAAAAAAAAAGATGCTAAACTAATGGCAGCTGTTTACAATCCTATGATTTTCAGCTCACAGTGAGTACACAAATAGATAATGTATGATTTATACTGCAGCCTTGGAGTCCTTATTTGACCTGCACAAATACAAAGCACTAGGACAACATTTTATTTTAACTCTTTGTTTTCTGAAGATTCCAGTGATAAGCAATGTTACTTTCCTTTTTGGGGGGAGGAGGGAGCACTGGGGGAACAGGGTCTTATTCTGTTGCCTAGACTGGAGTGCAATGGCAGAACCTAGGCTCACCGCAGCCTCTCTGCCTGCCTGGCTCAGGTGATCCTCCCACCACAGCCCCCAAAGTAGTTGAAACTACAGGTATGCATGACCACACTGGGATAATTTTTTTGTATTTTTAGTAGAGATGGGGTTTTGACACGTTGTCCATGCCAGTCTTGAACTCCTAGGCAAAGGTGATCTGTCCACTTTGGCCTCCCAAAGTGCTGGGATTACTGGCGTGAGCCACCTTGCCCAGCCAGAAGTGTTGTTTTCATTTCTTCTCAAACCCACAGAATAGCAAATAAAATGCAGAGGTATAAATGACTATCTTTTGGCATGTCTATTTGAAATGGGAAAGCACTTATTATTGAACTTGGGTCAAAAATGGTGTTCAACAAATGATATATGTTCAATATGCATTGTTAGCCTGTTATCTGTCATCTTTTCAACACTCACTTCTCACATTTTAGCCTTTTCAGTTTACTCCTTTCCCCTCTTATATGCTTTACTATTGTTTGTCCTCAATCCCTCTTATCTGCTCCCCATCCCTCTTATATGCTTCAGTATTGTTTGTACTCAATTTTTTTTCCATTTAAAAACTTTGTTAGCTTCTGATGCAACTGTTTTAGGATCATCCCTGTTTTTTTAAGTGTAAAGTAAAGCTAGTTCAATGTTTTCTCACTCAAATTATCTGAAAGAAAAAAGTCATAATTATTCTGTACACAAATACATATTAAGCAAACCAGTTCATATTTTAATAACTTAACAGATCATTGACTAATTAGTAGTAACTGAATATTAATTGGCCACCAACTGGGAATTTGCATAGTGCCATCAATATGGCCTGGCCAGTCACCCCAGATGAGGGTAATCATTCTGCATGTAAGTATATGAATGTGATAGCATTGCCGACATTGGTGCTTTGGAATTTAAAACTACAGTCGGAACATTAATCAAATACTGTACCAGTAGAAAATTCAGATTTATAAGAAGGGAATATGAGAACCACTTTTACTGTATATATTGCAACTTTAAAATCTTCATGTCTACTTCCTACTATATCAAGAGGAGTCCTATGTAAAGATTTGTATGCTTACTCTTTTACAGCTTTTTTCACTTGGACATTAGAAACTGTCTGATTGCTAACAAACATGCAGACTCTTTAGGGAGAAGAGTTGTTAAATGTGAATTATGTTAAATAACCTATTTTTAAAATGTTCTATGTGAATATTAGTGACACCGCAGAAGGAAAGAGTCACTCCTGTAAAAAGTGTCACTTGGCAAGTATAAAGAATAGAAAGTAATCACCAACTAGAGAATCATTGGATGTCTTTATTGGACATGTTAAAATGATTTATAGGAAATCCTCATTTGTTAAAAAATGTATTCTCTTCAAATCTGGATAAGAGGTTTATGACATCTCACTTTTGCATTTATTTAAATTATCTATTCTGTTACAATCCAGATTACTTTTCTTAGAATTACACCAACTTTTACAAATAAAAAACACACTTATATAATTTTTTGTGTGTGTGAAATTTGATAAAACATCAAGATAAGCAACTGAACTTTTGGTTTTATATACTTTCTTAACCATTGTAAAATGAAGCTACAAAATAAGACCCTAGTAGGGTAAATGCATGCACATTTGTTGATCTTATGTAAACAGAAGACAGGAAGACTACATTGGGATGCTAGTTGTATGAGTTTTTCGCAAATGATACAGTGGTTGTCTTTCCCAAAAGTAAACACTGAGGAATGTTTTACCACCAACCGACTCAAAGTTGAATGTATGAAAGTATAGATTTCCCCGTGAAATCCAAAAATGTTTCAAAGTACAGGCTCTTTGGAATTCTATTTCAAACTGAACACTATTTCCTTCAATTCACCTTTATGTTAAAGCAATTGAAATCACGTTGTAAAGTTTTAAGATTATCTTTCATCCTAGAAGTATTTTTGAATTGAGAGTAGATGGGAGTGAGTTTATGCACACAGGAAACCCTTTGGGGAAGACTGAGTTGCTGATAAGTTCCTGAAGGTCCCTATTATGGAGGCCTTACTGGGTCTTATAGAGTTGCCCTAGAATTTCAGAATGTGAATTTTAAGGTCTGAAGTCCATTAACAGTTGACATAAACATGTGCTAGTTAGGCACCGAACACCATTTTGACATATTAGTTTTATCAGTGTAACCTGATTATCAGGCATTTTCAAGGTAGTGTGTATGAAGCACCTCTCTAACAGTACCAGTTATCAGAGCTGAGTGGAACAAATATGCAATCAAACGTTATTTATTTAGCTCGAATATATGAATTAGTTCCTGCTGTTTTAACAAGTATCCAACTGGCATTTGCTAGAATTAAATGATGATCCCCAAGTGAGAAATATAGTATGTTGGTAATCATTAGCATTTTATTGACCAATTTGGAATCACCGAATAAAACTAAAATCAAACAAATGGTTGTTTGAATAGTAAATAAGACTAAGAAAAAAATAAAAGATCATTCCCCTCTGGAACCGTTAAATCTTTTCAAATGATTAATGAGGAAATATTATTGAAGTCAAAAAATAACCTACCTATCAGATTTAGAATAGACCTCCAAAGGGCACAAAACACAAACTCGATTACTGAAATTCTTTTAGAGACTTCAAAATCTTTTATATGTGGAAAACAATATCCCTACAATTAACAGAATTGAAATTGCAGTATTTACTATCTCTAATGAAAGTTGTTTTAAATTTGTTTATATAACTAATGTTACAAGATTTTGCATAAATATTTGAGTCAGTATTTTCCCAAGGTGTTCAAAGATCCTTTTAATATCTTCTCTAGTAATATTTTCCCTTATTTTGGATAGCATGAGGATGTACAATGGTGTTTCCAGCACTTTTATATTTTCTTAAAGTCAGGAAGCTTAAAGGCTTTGAATCTGTGAGGTGAAGTATAGACTATAGCAATAATGTTTTGTGAGATTACAGTGAGGCAGGTTAAAGAAAGGGGGTGGGAAAGAAAGAAAAGAAAAAGAAAGCTGGAAAAGGAGAAGGTCAGTAATTATAATAAGTACTTCTGTTTACTAGGAGCATCACGTGTGTTCACTCCTTTACTCCTTACTCCCAGCAATGATAAAAATCAGTGCTGTAATTTTAACGACAAAACAAATGAGACACAGACAACTTAAGTAGCCGCAAGACAACTGGCAATTCTAACAGAGGAAGGAGGACCTAAACTCAAGACTCACTTAAGCTGCAGCACATAGGTTTTCGCTACCTCCTGGATGGCCAATACATCTCAAAATGCTAATCAATATTTAGCATCCCCCTAGACACTGTATTATGAGGGATGTTTAAGCCCAACTTCGGTTTATTGGCCGATTACTGGTATTAGTTGGAGATGTTTATTGTGTATGACATAATGGAGTGAGGTGGGATGTGTTTCTACCCTATCATGGAAACCTCATAGCATACAGTCCTCTTGAAAGCTTCCCTGGCCATAGTCCTGAACACCTTACAGTTCATATCAAGCCATTTTGTGTCCCTCTGTGTCTTTTACCTTTGAGATGTCATAGAAAGCTCAGAAGACTACTGGTGGGACCAATGCTGTTACTCTTTCCCTTTAGGCAAAGAAACATACCCTCAGCCCCTACTACCATATCTATGAAAAAGAAGACTGGGTTCATGCCGCCTTAGCTTGTCATCTAATGGCTGCTACCAGGTGAACCCCATGCATTTCTGTTTACAACTTCTCAACATAAATCTTCCAATTTACCAACCTGATATGGCTATTAATATATTCCATAGGTACAGTAATGAATTTCTACGTCAAAGACTGATACTTGATTAACAGTATCAACATTTGTTCTTCTCTTCCTTTTTAGTAACAAAACCCTGATTTTATTTGGGATGGACATGCACTTCACTGAAAGACCACATTTTCAGCTTCTTTTGTAGCCAGTTGCGACCATATGATTATATTAAGTATAAGAGTGTCTTAGTCCATTTTGTGTTGTTACAAAAGAAATACCTCAAAGTGAGTAATGTATTTTTAAAAAGGAGCATTTATTTGGGTGATAATTCTGAGGTCTGAAAAAGTTCAAGATTGAGTGTCTGATGAGGTCTTCACACTGCTTCCACTCATGGCAGAAAGCAAATGGGAACTGGAGTTTGCAGAGATCACCTGGTGAGAAATAAAGCAAGAAAGAGAGAGAGTGGGGAGACAACAAACTCTTTTTAACTACCAATTTTAATAGAAACCAATATAGTGATGACTCACTCACTACAAGGAGAATGGCACCAAGCCACTCATGAGGCTTTATTTTAGGTCCAGGGACTATGCGTGCAGGTTTCTTACATGGGTAATTTCCATGTCAGTGGAGTTTAGTGTACAAATGACTTCTTCACCCAGGTAGTGAGTACAGTACCCAATAAGTATTTTTTTGACCCTCATCCTTCTCCCGACCCCTGCCCTCAAGTAGGCCCCAGTGTCTTTTGTTCCCTTCTTTGTGTCCATGCATACTTAATATTTAAATTCCACTTATGAGGGAGAAGATGCTGTATTTGGTTTTCTATTCCTGCATTAATTTGCTTAGTATAATGCTCCCCAGCTGCAGCCATGCTGCTTCAAAGGACATAATTTTTCTCTTTTTATGACCTCATAATATTCCGTGTTGTATACATGCCACATTTTCTTTATCCAGTCCAACACTGATGGGCATCTAGACTGATTCCATTTCTTTGGTATTGTGAATAGTGCTGAGATGAACACATGCATGCATGTGCCTTTTTGTAGAATGATTATAATTCTTTTGGGTATATTGCAGTAATGGGATTGCTGGGTCAAATGGTAGCTGTATTTTAAGTTCTTTGAGAAATCTTCAAACTGCTTTCCATGGTGGCTGAACAAATTTACTTTCATAAAAATCGTGTATAATTGATCCCTCTTCTCTGCAATGTTGCAAACATTTGCTATATTTTCACTTTTAAATAATAGCTCTTCTGACTGCTATGAGATGTTAACTCATTGTGGTTTTGATTTGCATTTCTCTAATGATTAGTGATTTTGTTCATTTTTTTTTTCACATGCCCATTGGCTGCATGTATGTCTTCTTTGAGAAGTGTCTGTTCATGTATTTTGCCTATTTTTTAAGTGGGTTGTTTCTGTTTTACTTGTTGATTTATGTTCCTTATATATTCTGGATATTAGAACTTTGTGAGATACACAGCTTGCAAATATTTTTCCCATTTTGTGACTTGTTTACTCTGTTGATAGTTTCCTTTGCTTTTTGGAAGCTCTTTAGTTTAAGTAGGTCCCACTTATCAATGTTTGTTTTGTTACAATTGTTTTGGAGATTTTTTCATGAAATATTTGCCAAGGCTTACGTATAGAATGGAATTTCTTAGTTTTCTCCTAAGATTTTTAAAATTTTAAGTCTTACATTTAAGTCTTTAATCCATCTTGAATTAATTTTTATATAAGGTGAAAGGAATGGGGTCCAGTTTTAGTCTTCTGCATATGGTTAGCCAGTTAGGGGATCAAATTTTAATGTGGAGCTTCAAGGGGACAAACATCCAAACTATACTAAAGGGTTATTTGAGAGTTCTATAAAATATTTTTTAAAAGAAGAAATGGTTCCACTATTTCTCTCCTTTTTCTTTCCCACTATTTAATATGTGAATATTACAGATATAACTGATCTAGCTTTCTTGAACCACAAGGTAAACTCAAGAGTGGAAGTTGCTGCTGAAATTAGGCACAGATTGTTTTATATTTGCTTCTCTAGATCCATTCTTTGCCCATTTGAAAAACCCAGTTCCCTGCTGTAGAAAGCTGACCTCTATTTATAGCATCACTCAGGTTCCTTTGTTTTCTTAGGACTAGATGGATTTGGCCAATGAGAGATTCCAGGAAGATATTGGAGGTGAGAGGAGAGCAAAGTCACAGTATTTATTTCTCCTCTTTCTTGCCAGATTGTAGACCTGAAGAACTGAGGGAATAAAGTTTTTATTTAACATGAAAAAAGAGAGAGCTAGTAGAGAGGGTTGTCTGAGATATACTTTAGTGTTTTGTAGAAGAACATATAGGACCCATGGTGACTGGGAAGGTAGAGAACCAGGGGAGTAGATCCTCAGCTTTACTCTCTTCCATTGTGCTATCTATTGTTAGTGGTTTCTGATGGTTGGACTAACCAGAAACTAGAAGGCATCAGGAGCCGTTGGTGTAGAGTGTGTGTCTGAGCACCCATGGAGAGCCATGAACAGTAAAGAAGGAAGGGCACAGAGAATAAATATGTAAACACGTGCTTCTATAAAAGCTCATCAATTACCCTTTTAAGTTTGTCATTTGTTTCTTCCAAGGACTCTAGTCAATACAGTAATGACTATCAGAAATAGGCTTTCTAAATATGATGTTGGAATTTGAATGGATACGTATTCACAGTTCAGGAAGTGGGCAGAGAAGTCACTCATCTCATGTAGTCATAAGTTAAACAGGAATAAAGCCTGATTGTGAAAGCTTTAGATTCACAGATCTAAAATGCACAATCTAACTAGGTCTCATGCTAAGGCAGGAATGGTGATTGGGAAGAACCAGGACCCTAAGATGTGGTTTGGGGTCAATTAGGCAGACAGCGATGGGGCACAGAATTAGAACTATCAAGTCTTCTTGAACATACTTTTTTGGTGGAAGTATCCTCTCCTACCATCATACCTCTCCATTTCTGCCTAAGAGAACTAATCTCTTATATTAAAGAAAACTAAACAAAGCAAAACAAAACAACCCTTCATTATGTTACCTAGTACAGATACTTCATAAAAATACGTGGATTCTCTTGAGTACCTACTCTCAACATTCTTCACAGACTCCATCCCTAAAATGAGAATTAGATCTAAGCATAGCATAGACAGACGAGTCAGGGCCTCTTCCAGGTGGAGATCACTTCTACACCAGGACAATTTTCAGCGTGTAGAAAATACTTTTTCCCAAAGCATTAAGAGCTACATCACTGAGGGGAACATCATAATTCATTAGAAAAATAAAAAGGCTACAGTGGTTGTTGTCTATAATCTAGACAGGACAGTGAGCTCTGCCACAATGGAATTAGGTTTCCCAGTGGATTAGGGTATCCCCTAGTAGCAGGGGTTAGGTGGTGGCTCATAACCTTTGGGTACAATTACCATAATTAGCCTCAGAGGTCTATAGCTGTGGCTGATTATTCCCAAGGCTCCTGGAAGTAAAATAGATGGGCAGCCTCCTAATGTGTTATTTAACTTATAAAAGCAGAAAATTTTCAGGTCTATTGAGCAAAAATAAGACTTGAAGTACTGCAGTGGGGTTCATGGACTCTTATTCAATTCTAAAACTTAAACTATCTCACAGACCCAGAATGATTTGATTGACAGGGAGACCAGTCCTCTTTGAGGAAAGACCATAGAAAAGAGCCTAAATTCTGTACTGTGACTCTTTCTTCATGTTCTCTCCAGAGCCTATAACCCCTTAATAACGTGACTGAGACTTTGGTTCTGTTTATATGCTGGATTACGTTTATTGATTTGCGAATGTTGAACCAGCCTTGCATCCCAGGGATGAAGCCCACTTGATCATGGTGGATAAGCTTTTTGATGTGCTACTGAATCCGGTTTGCCAGTATTTTATTGAGGATTTTTGCATCGATGTTCATCAGGGATATTGGTCTAAAATTCTCTTTTTTTGTTGTGTCTCTGCCAGGCTTTGGTATCAGGATGATGTTGGCCTCATAAAATGAGTTAGGGAGGATTCCCTCTTTTTC
>NW_016811970.1:1704666-1718085 GCF_001698545.2 Rhinopithecus bieti
ATAATAAAAATAAATAAATAAATAAATAAATAAATAAATAAATAAATATAACGTGACTGAAAAAAAGCAAAAAACCAGACCTTATGTGGTTATTAGACACAAGATCTGAATGAAACAATGTGATCCAGTGGTTCAATTAAGGACTAATGGATATCAGGTGCGAGATGGAATCTTGGCAAAGTCAATCTTGTATTAAATTGATTAGAATTATTTTTTCCTATTTCCCTAGTTTTGGAATATTTTGAGTAAATATATATACTTGGTAAATGCAGAGTCCTCTCGTTAGTTCTATGTCCTATGGAATGAGGGCTATTATTTCAGAAATGTCCTATATATTTTTTCTCTTATGGCATCCTTCCCCAAGATACTAAATCAAAAGCAACACTACATAACTGGTGGGAATTGCAGAGATAAGTGCCACCATCAAGGATTTAAGAGATAATGCAGTGGATATTTTTTATGTTTTTATCTATTTGTAAAACCAATATTATCTATTTTATCATTATTTAACTTTTCTGCTTGAATTCTGAAAAAAATTAGAATAATCTTAGAAAATGACTCTGGATTATAACAATATTACTCAAATAATACAACAATTGTATTTATTGTTCTGGATATGACGAGTAAATAAGGTGTGTTAGCTTCTCGTATGCTATTACCCTAGAATTACTGTCTTTAACTTCCAATCAGTTAACACAATCAGAAATAGTGTGCCTTCATGTATCAGGAACAGCAGCACTACTTACCATCTGATATTAGGTCTTTGTCAACTATTTTGCTTCCTGTTCTAACCTAGTATGGGGAAACCTTCTTTATTTGTTTTTGGAATTCTATAGACTGTATGCTGATCCATTACAGTATACAAATTGCAACAGGTAAGAAGGAAATAGGAAGCACCATAGTTGACTTGTTAAGCTAAATACGGGTCAGAAAATTCCATGGAGTTTCTAAGTACCCTTCAAAAAGAAATAGGCATAATGGCTGACCTCTTTATATTTTAGAGCTAACCTGTAAAATATTTGAGGATTTAAATACTTATATTTACCATTTGCGATGATTAATGTTAGATGACAACTAAACTGGATTGAGGGATGCCTACATGGCTGGTAAAGTATTGTTTCTGAGTGAGTTTATGAGGGTGCTGCCAGAGGAGACTGACATTAAGTTGGTGGGCTGTGAGAGGAAGATTCTCCCATAATGTGGGTGGGAGTCATTCAACTGGCTGCCAGCCTGGGTAGAACAAAGCAGGAGGAAGAAGGCAGGATAACTTTACTTGTTGAATATTCTGGCTCTCTTTCTCCTTCTCATGCTGGACACTTGCTTCTGCTCCTTCTGCTCTTGGACATCAGACTCCAGGTTCTTTAGCCTTTGGACTCTGGGACTTGCACCAGCAGCTTCCAAAGGCTCTTGGTCCTTTGGCTGCAAACTGAAGCCTGCACTGTAAGCTTCCCTGGTTTTGAGGCTTTCAGACTTGGACTGAGTCACTACTGACTTCTCTCTTCCCCAGGTTGCAGACAGCCTATCATAGGACTTTGTCTTGTAATCTTGTGAGCCAGTTCACCGTAATAAACTCTTTTTTGTATATACATGTGTCCTATTGGTTTTGTCCCTCTGGAGAACCCTGACTGATACAGATTTTGGTACCAGGAGTGGTTATTAGGGAAGAAATTTAAGAATAAATTTTCTTAGTTGATTTTTGGGGTTTCTGGAATTGACTTTCTAATCTGATTAGACCGAAACATGCTAAAGACTCTTCTCTAATAGCACAGAGAGCATTGAGTCTTTGGCATGCATTGTTTAGAGAGTCGTGCAAAATAAATATATTTGATACTCCTGATTCAGTGCTCCTGAGAGGTAACTTTAGTGACTCTATACATAATACCTTTGAACATTTGCAGAGATCCAAAGAATATAAGTAAGTCATTTGTTTGCTCCTAAATTCACTGGACAGGGTGATGAAAGAAAAGGATGAGCTCAAGGATTATATCTCCTGGCTCTAGAAGCACATTCTTTGCTTCAAAGCTTCTAAGGGTGCCTGGGGTGAGATTCTTCTCTTCTATAGACAAAAGGCTTAAATTGCTGATAAGATGCAAGATCTTATCATGATCGAGCATACACAAAAAAGTGTATGTTTGACCTTACCAGGTGACTATTGTTAAAGTGAAGTCATTGATTAGGTAATAACTGGACCCTGTAACTTGGCCTGAGGATGTGTGAGAGGACCCTAATGAAGCTGAGGACACTGAACTTCTAAATAGTGATGAGACTTTCTTGCTAGAGGAAACAGCTTCTCCACCCTCAGTGGTGGCAACATCCCCTCCCCCACCCACACTGCCATCAGCCTTTCCACCTCTGTCTGAGGAGATTAACCCTGCACTGCCTGAGACCACAGTGATGGCCTCCCCTGAGGCAGTTTCCAGTCAAGACAATGCAGATTATCTTCAGGACCCACCCCCACCATGCCTCTTTGTTTCTAGACCTATAGCTAGACTCCAGACCCAGCAGGCTCCCAGAGGTGAGGTTCAGAGTGTTATCCATGAGGACATGTGCTGCACTCCAATAGAACTGTTTGAGCTTTCTAATTTATATAAGTACAAATCTGGAGAACAGATATGGCAATGGATGTTAAGGGTTTGGGAAAGTGGTGATAGGATCATAAAGTTGGATCAGGCTGAATTTATTGATATGGACTCACTAAACAGAGATTCTGAATTTAATGTTGCGGCTCAGGAATTTACAAAGATTCTACTAGTTTATTTATTTGGTTAGCTAAAACATAGGCAAAAGATGGTCCACTGTAAGCAAGCTAGAGATACCTGATCTCCCTTGGTTTAATGTAGATGAAGAGATCCAAAGACTTAGGGAGACTGGAGTGCTAGAGTAGGCTTGTCACTGAATACCTACTCATCTCAACTGGGAGAGTCCAGAAGACATACCCTTCACCGATACCTTGTGACATAGATTTGTGAGGGAAGTACCAGCATCTTGAAGAGCTCTGTGAGCTCTATGATAGTTCTTTTTCATATTCCAGTTCTTACAGTGAAAACTGCAGCCACTCAATTAGAAAACTTAAATGCAATGGGAATAATTGACTCCAAAGTGGAACAACCAAATGGCAGCACTCAATCATCAAAGGTAAGGTGGGCATAGTAACCATAATTAACAGCAGACGCAAAATGGCAATCAGAATAGTCTGACCTGTGTAGAGTTCTGGCACTGGCTACTCAATCCTGGTGTTCCTAGAAGTGAAATTAATAGGAAGCCTGCTGCATTCTTACTTGATTTGCATAAGCAGAAAACTTCCAGGTGGAGTGGACAAAGTAAAATTTGAATTATAAAAATAGAGAATCAAGGTCCCTCAATCAATTTCCAGACTTGAACCATTTTATGGACCTGGTACCCCTTGAATGAAGGGGAGGCCAGGTTCTCTTGAGGGAGAACCCCACTACACTCCTGAAAAGCTATACTGTTAATCTTCCTCCCGTCCTTTCCCAAGGAGATCTCTGGCTTTTTACCAGGGTAACTGTGCATTAGGGAAAGGGGAATGATCAGAACTTTTGGGGGCTACTGGACACTTACTCTGACATGACATTGATTTCTAGGGACTCAGAATGTAATTGTGGCCCTCCAATTAGAGTAGGGGCTTTTGAATATAAGGTAATTAGTAAAGTTTTAGCTGAAGTCTGACTTACAGTGGGTCCAGTGGATCCCCGGACGCATTCTGTGGTCATCTCCCCAGTGCCAGAATGCATAACTGGGATAGACATACTTCACAGCTGGCAGAACTCCTACATTGGTTCCCTTACCTGTGGGGTGAGGGCTACTATGGTGGGAAAGTTCAAATAGAAGCCATTAGAGCTGCCTCTACTTAATAAAATAGTAAATAAAACCAATATTACATCCCTGGAGGGGTTTCAGAGATTAGTGTCATGATCAAGGACTTGAAAGATGCAGGGGCGGTAGTCCCCAACGCATCCCCATTCAACCTTCCTATTTGGCCTGTGCAGAAGATAGATGGATCTTAGAGAATAATAGTGGATTACTGTAAGCTTAACTAAGTGGTGACTCCAGTTGCAGCTGCTGTACCAGATGTGGTTTTATTGCTTGAGCAAATGAAGACATCTCCTGGTACCTGGTATGTAGCTATTGATTACGTAAATGCCTTTTTCTCCATTCCTGTCCATAATGCCCACCAGAAATAACTTGTCTTCAGCTGGCAAGTTCAGCAATATACCCTAACTGTCCTACCTCAGGGGTATATCAATTCTCCGACTTTGTGTCATAATCTTGTTTGCAGAGCTCTTGATTGCTTTTCCATTCCACAAGGTATTATACTGGTCCATTACATTGATGACATTATGCTGATTGGACCCAGGGAGCAAGAAGTAGCAACCACTTTAGACTTATCAGTGAGATGTTTGCCATGTCAGAAGATGGGAAATAAATATGACTAAAACTCAGGATCCTTCTATCTCAGTGAAATATTGAAGGGTTTATTGATGTGGGGCCTGTTGCGATATTCATTTGAAAGTAAAGGATAAGTTACTCGTTTGGCTCTTCCTACAATCAAGAAAGTTGCACAATGCCCAGTGGGCCTATTCGGATTTTGGAGGCAACACATTCCTCATTCAGGTATGTTACTCTGACTCATTTATTAAGTGATCCAAAAGGCTTCTAGTCTTGGGTAGGGTCAAGAACAGGAAAAAGTTCTGCAACAGGTGCAGCCTGCTATGCAAGCTAGTCTGCTGCTTCGGCCAGATGACCCAGCAGATCCAATGGTGCTTGAAGTATCAACGACAGAGAGGGATGATGATTGGAGCCTTTGGCAAGTCCCTATAGATGAATGACAGTGGAAGTATCTAGGATTTTGGAGCAAGGCCCTACTATTTTCTGCAAATATTTATTCTTTTGAGAGACAGCTTTTGGCCTATTACTGAGCCTTGGTAGAAACTGAACCTTTGACTGGGTCACCAAGTGTATTAGTTCATTCTCACATTGCTGTAGAGAAATATAATACTTGAGACTGGGTAATTTATGAAGAAAGGATATTTAATTGGTTTACAGTTCTGCAGGCTGTGCTGAAAGCATAGCAGCATCTGCTTCTGGGAGGCCTCAGTGAAGGGGTAGCAGGTATGTCACATGGTGAGAGAGACAGAGAGAAAGAGAGAGCGAGAGCGAGTGAGCCACCCTCTTTTAAATGACCAGATCTCTGAAGAATTCTCTCATGCTTGCAAGTACAGCACCAAGAAGATAGTGCTAAACCACTCAATAGAACCTGCCCCCATGATCCAATCACCTCCCACTAGGGCCCACTTCCAAGACTGAGGATTACAATTCAACATGAGATTTGGATGGGAACACAGATTCAAACCATATCACCAAATGACCTAAACTGACTATCATGAATTGATTGCTTTCTGGCTCATCTACCCATAAAGGTGGACGTATGCTACAGCATTTCATCATCAAATGGATGTGGTACATATGTGATTGGGCTCTAGCATATTCTGATGGCTCAAGTAAGTTACATGAGGAAGTAGCCCAAATGCCTATGGTCCCCACTTCTATCACCCTGCCTTGTCTCTCTCAGCCTGAACTTATGACCTCATGGAGAGTTTCCTATGATCAGCTGACAGAGGAAGAAAAGACTAGGATCTAATTGATAAGTGGTTCTGCATAATATGCATGCACCACCTAAAAGTGGACAATTGCGGCACTACAGTCCCTTTCTGGGAGATTCCTGAAAAACAGTGGCAAAGGAGAATCTTCCTAGTGGGCAGAACATCAAACAGTGCCTCTGGTTGTGCACTTTGCTTGAAAGGAGAAATGGCCAAGTGTGTGATTATATACTGATTCATGGGCTGTAGTCAATGGTTTGGCTAGCTGGCCAGGCTCATGGAAGGCGCATGATTGGAAAATTGGTGACAAAGAAATGTGGGGAAGAGGTATGTGGATGGACCCGAGTGGTCAAAAACTGTGAAGATGTTTGTATCCTATGTGAATACTCACCAAAGGATGGCCTAGCAGAGGAGAATTCCAATGATCAATAGATAGAATGAACTGTTCTGTGAATACGACTCACCCTCTTTCTCCAGCCATTCCTGTTATCATACAATGGGCTCATAAACAAACTAGACATGGTGGCCGGGATGAAGATTGTGCATGAGCTCAACAACGTGGACTTCCACTCACCAAAGCTGACCTGACTATGGCCACCACTGTGTGTCCAATCTGCCAGCAGCAGAAATCAACACTGAACCCTCAATATGACACCATTCCTTGAGGTAATTAGCCAGCTACAGGGTGGGAGGTTGATTACACTGGACCTCCTCCATGATGGAAGGAGCAGTAGTTTGTCCTTAGTGGAATAGACACTTACTCCAGATATGGACTTCCCTTTCCTGCATGCAATGCTTCTGCCAAGACTATCATCTGTGGAATCACAAAGTGCCTTATCTAATCTCATGATATTTCACACAGCATTGTTTCTGACCAGGGAACTGACTTCACAGGCAAAGAAGTGTGGCAGTGGGCTCATGCTTATGGCATTTACTGGTCTTACCATTTCCCTATTATCCTGAAGCATCTGGCTTGATAGAACAGTGGAATGGCTTTTTGAAGTCACAATTACAATACCAGCTAGGTGACAATACTTTGCAGGGCTGAGGCAAAGTTCTCCAGAAAGCTGTGTATACTCTGAATCGAGTCCAATATATGGTACTGTATCTCCCATAGCCAGTATTTATGAGTCCAAGGATCAAGGGGTGGAAGTGGCAGTGGCACCACTCGCCATAACCCCTAGTGACCTGATAGAAAATTTGTGTTTCCTATTCCCATGTTATTATGTTCTGCTGGCCTAGAGGTCTTAGTTCCAGAGTAAGGAATGCTGCACCAGGAGACACAACAACGATTCCATTAAACTGGAAGTTGAGACAACTGCTACCTGGCCACTTTGGGCTCCTCCTGCCTCTATGTCAAGAGGTTAAGAAATGAGTTACAGTGCTGGTTTGGGTGACTGACCTGGATTGTCAATATGAAATCAAACTACTACTCCACAATAGAGGTAAAGAAGAATATGTTTGGAATACAGGAGATTCCTTAGGGCATCTCAGTATTACCCTGCCCTGTAGTTAAGGTCAATGGGAAGCTACATCAACCCAATCCAGGCAAGACTACACATGGTCAAAGCTCTTCAGAAATGAAAGTTTGTGTCATGCCACTAGGTAAAAACTCACAACCAACTGAAGTGCTTGCTGAAAGCAAGGGGAATACCAAATGGATAGTAGAAAAAGGTAGTTACCAATACCAGCTACAACCATGTGACCAGTTACAGAAATGAGGAGTGTAATTGTCAAGAGCATTTTTTCCTTATTTTTTAAGAATATGTTTGTGGATATGCACACCAGTACTAAGAAAATATCTTCATTTTATTTCCATTTTTATTACTTTATCGTATAACATAAGATTTATCGACTTCATATCTATCAGTATTTAAGTGATGTTAATTTTATGTAATAGCATTTAGGTTAAAGGGTTAGTGCACTTTTGATTGGTTATGCGAAGAATAGTTATATTATGTTAGACATAATTATGACCTTATTATTGGCCTTATTTGGAGATTAAGTGTAATTTAAGAAGATGTGTATGGATGCCAAGTTGACAAGGAGTGAACTTATGATGGTTAATACTAGGTATCAGCTTGATTGGGTTGAGGGATGCCTAGATGGCTGGTAATAAATTGTTTCTGAGTGTGTTTGTGAGGATGTTGTCAGAGATGATTGACATTAAGTTGGTGGACTGGGAGAGAAGACTCTCCTTCAGTGTAGGTGGGTGCCATCCATTTGACTGTCAGTGCAGCTAGAACAAAGCAAGAGGAAGGTGTGGAAAACTTTGATTGCTTAATCTTCTGGCTCTTTTTATTCTTTTCATGCTGGACACTTGCTTCAGCTCCTCCTGCCCTTGGATATCAGACTGCAGGTTTTTCAGGCTTTAGACTCTGGGACTTGCACGGGCAGCTTCCCACAGACTCTTGGTCCCTTGACTGCAGACTGAAGGTTGCACTGTCATCTTCCCTGGTTTTGAGGCTTTCAGACTTGGACTGAGGTAATACTGGCTTCTGTCTTCCCCAGCTTAGAGGGGACTCTGTCTATCACAGGACTTTGTCTTGTAATCTTGTGAGCCAATTCACCCTAATAAACTCCCTTTTATATATACAGGTATCCTAGTGGTTCTCTCCCTCAGGAGAACCTTGAGTAATATATTATTTATATTTAATATTGCAGTTTTGCGTAGGGCCCAGAGCAAGTGAAGGTTACACAGTAGGCCTAGACTGCATTACAAATTTTTCTGGCATATGGATCTTAGGACCCAGCAGACACAATGGTCCTGAATGGAACTGTGACACATGCCTCCTCAGATCTCTGGCAAGTCCCAACAGGAGAATACCAGCACATTGCTCTTGAAATTCAGATTAAATGTATGCCCCTTTCTGCCATTTGAAAAGCTGCTCCTGGTGTATAACTGAGTCCTGGTAAATTCTAAATGCCTAAATATGGGAGACTAAGTGATTTTGTGTCCCAAGCTGACTAAACATGGAAAAAAGATAAAACAGATACTGAGGGATAAAAGGAGGCAACTGATTATTTTATGCTTATTCTTCTAATTTAGATTTTTTACTCTTTTCCATCCCATTCTGTTCGTTGAGATGCTAAAAGTATCCCCTGGGCTCTCCTGGCCGGTAACTTCTAGTTGTATTTGACCAATGGCAGGGAAGGAAATAGAGGAGAGTATGAGATTATTTATTAATTCCCGATATTTTCTCTCTGCTAAACCAAAGTTTAGCAGTGGTGGTGGTACTCTTTCGAAGGCCACAGTTGCTCTTCATATGGCTGCAACTCTAATTTCATGTAACAGCATCTCCTTCTCACCCATTCAGACTTAAAGCTATTGTTGACTTCCCCCGTTTCTATTCCTTGGAATCTTCAGCATTCTCTTTTGTTACTCCTAGCCATCTTTATACCTCTATAAATAGTTCCTTTATTCAGTTCTCAACCATTACTACTTTGGGTATGCAAACAGTTCCCCCATCCCCTAGAATTAATGACAGAGCAGAAAGAAGACCATATCAGGTCACATATGGACTTTTTAGTAAGAGATAAATAAAATCTATCTCTTTTAAAGACACTATCACTTTGGGGTTTTCTGTTATATGCAGCCAAACATTATCCTCAATGCTATAACACCTCACTTTGATAATTCCTCCTTTCATTGTTTGGAAAGTGCTGTTCGCCATTTCTTTTTTATTGGCATCGTCCTAGCACCCATCATGTCCCTTGGACACCTCTCCATCCTCCGAATATCAATAGATTTAGTGTCCTTACCCTTCATTTTGAGTTAGAATTTCTAACTGTACCATTATCTTCCATTCATGTACCATCTACTGTTCCTCATCTAAAATTTAGCAAACATATCCTGAACTCAGTAGTTATCAATACATGCTATTGATAAGAATGGTACTTACCCCATTTATTTAGGAAGAGTCAAACTTCACAGCCTTCCAAGTAGAGAAGACTTCAGTGGTTTAAATATTTTCATTCTGAATTCTTGCCATAAGTGTATTTTATGAGAAGATTATTTTTCCCCCGACTCTGCTTGGAAAGTCAGAAGCGAGCAACATGGAAGAATATCACTTTGGAAGCAAGGCGGAAGAATATCATGGGCAGATGCTTTAGCAGAGAACAAATAAGGGATATGGTAAAGTCCCAGTGCCGGCTTCATCTTCATCTATGGTCAAGTGGTGGGCCAAACTTTGGAGTCTATAGCTCCAGAAGACCTACTGGAAGGTGTAATCTGTCAATATCTGCTCACTGGACTCAAATGAAATGTCCTCTTATTTAGTACCAACTATCCCTCCAATAGCTTTAGATAACAGTTGCCAGCCTTTCACTGCATAGCGATTTTGTCTGCTTGTGTGTGTGTGTGTGACTGGCACATATTTTGTGAGATTAGAAACACTAGAAGGGTCAAAACTTATCTTGGGCATTTTTGTATCCTTAGCAACTAGAGCATGCCTGGCTCATAGCAGAAAGTCAAAGAAATAAATCCAAACAAACAAGTGAATATATTCAAGACCTCACTCAAAATCCCACAATTCTTCATCACCTTCAAACCTGCCATAGTGTTTGCTCCCTCTGTGATTCCATAATAGTTTGTATAAGATTCTCTTACAGCATTTTCATGTGGCTTCATAATTATATATGTAGCCTATGTAATTATCAAGCATAATAGCTATACAGCTGAATGTTTAAACCTCGGGCTTTGAATCACAACTTGACTGCTACATAGCTATCTCATCTTAGTTAAGTTGCTTAACATTTCTAAGATTGTTTCCTTGTTAATAAAATATATGTAATTTATTTTTACACAAAGAAAAGATTTATTATGTACCAACATCTAACAGGTGTAGCTATTGGCAATAGAGTTAAGAGAAAAAGAAAAAGAAAAAAAGAAAAGGAAAGTATGGAGATGGGGAAGAAATAAAAGGTGGACAAATTGCTTGTCCTCATGAATTGTGCATTACAAATATGAATTGATTTATATTTTTCTATGCCCAATTCTACATCTCCAAAGCAAACAATATGATTTCATATATTTATAAGTAGTCTGAAGAAAATAAAGCAAGGTAAGGGCATAGAGCTTGACAGATTTCAGAAAGTCCTGATGTTTATTGGAGAAGCTGATTTAAGGATTGAAGTCCCCCAAATTATTAGGGTTGTGCAAAAAATTCAAAAAAAGTTTCTTCTTCTCAATGCATGGTGGGATTGCACTTTCTATCTTCTTTGTATCTGGGTATGGCCTTCTCAGTCCATGAAAGTTGGACAGAAGGGAGTTGTGTGCAGAAGCTTTGAGAACCAACTCAAGATTTGTCCCATCTTCTTCACCTGTAGAAATTATTTGGAAGCATTTACTGAGAAGTTCTGGCCTTCATGTTAACCCAAACTGGAGAGCACACAATTTGAAGATTGTTTTAGTAGTGCGTACACTCTCCTGTCTTTACTGATACAAGCCTTATTACAATGCCTGACCCCCAGAGACTGCTTGATAAATTCTTATTATCATTGTTGCTGGCATTATTGTTATTATTGATTTTATTATAGTAACATTCGTATTGCCTATGTAGAAACATAGTAGAGGATAAATATCCTTCTCTTGAATTAGTTTTAAGGCAGGAAAATGCAAACCTTTTGATCCTATCTTTAATTAAAATTACCTGTCAGAGGCGGCAGAGTGGCAACACTTAGATACAAAGAGGAATCCCTAGTGGGAAAAATTAAATGTATGCTTTCAATGCTATATTTTAAATGATTGGCACTGTAAAACTAGATACATATATTTTAAACTATTTGGCTTGGAGACCTAATAAATCTAATTATCAATGCAGAAAACTTTTAAAATCAAGTATATAAGTAAAATGTTAATTCTTTGAAATACTATTAGGAATAGTAAAATTGTCACAAAATGTCAATATAAACTAAGAAATATTTTTAGGCACAGCTTAAATTATAGAAGAAAGAATTAAGTAACTTAACTGGACAGAAATACCAGTTTTAACTGAAATGTAGCTCAGTTTCATTTAAACCTTTGCAAGGGAATCATAGGAAAAAATATAACACATAACTTTCTCCAGTGGCAGAAATTGCTAACAGCATCACAGTAAATCTTGTGTGAAACATGTAGAAACAGATCTGGAGGGGTAGGGGAATGCAAAACATGTCAGAAGCAATTTTTCAGTGAATAAAATTAAATCAAATCTCCAGTCAAATCAAAGGAGAAAGTAAATTTATTGGAACGTAAATATAAATGATAAAATGAGAACTACATTTTATAAAATAAGAACATGTTTCTTCAATAAGTATTTCAGTGGTATCTACAAAATCAAGTTCATAATTTTAAATTCTATAAGTAGAATTCTAAATATCCTATTTCTGATGCATACTAAAAACTAGTGAATTTGGAATATTATTTATTTTCTAGAGCTCACTATTTGCCACAACAATAGCTGCAGGGAAAGCTTAATTGAATTTGCATTATATGTTAGTAACAAATACAGTACAATCACAATAGTAGCCTTGACAGGCTTGACTTGAAATCGTGTGCTTTGATAGGCTTGATTTGAGAATATGCAGGTAATACTTTTTCTATGCCTTAGAAATAACTAATGCAAATTCCTTGCTCCTAGAACTGAAAAAGAAGACATTATTCAATTGACTAGGACACAGAGTTACTGTCCTTTTATTGTTTGACATATTAACCTAAATAGAACAGATTTGTGAAATGTGTTCCAGTAAGAAAGAAAAACTACCTTTTGCTTCACTTTGAGATTTATTTATTTATTCAGAGCTCATTGTACTGATTGTTTGCTATCAGGAGAAGGCTTAACCCAGAAGCCAAGTTTCCAACAAGTGGTTTCTAGGTATCACATGGTTTGGTTTGTGTTGTTACTAAAATAAAGCACATGGAAGTAGTATTATGTAGTATTTGCCTTTCTTTGTCTGACCTATTTCACTTACCATAATATTCTCCAGTTTCATCCAGGTTGTTGCAAATGGTAGAATTTAAAAAAATATTTGAATAATATTTCATCATATGTATTCATTCATCCATTGATGGACATTTAGGTGGCTTCCAGGTATTGGCTATTGTGAATAATCCTATTATGATCAGGGGTGTACAAATATCTCTTCAAGATCCCAATTTCGATTTCACATTTCAAAAGAGGAATTACTGGAATATATGGTAGATCTACTTTAATTTTTTTGAGGAACCTCTATGCTGTTTTCCACAGTCATTGTACCACATCCTGTCCTCTGGGAAAACTGAGCGGTATTAGTCAAAGGGTACGAAGCTTCAGTTGTGCAGTATGAATAAGCCCAAGAGCTCTGCTCTGCTGCAAAGTGCCTATGTTTAATAACACTTTGCTTTATACTTGAAATTTTGCTAAAAGTGTAGCTCTTATATTAAGTAATCTTATCAGAAAATAATAATAACAATAATAAAGACGTGAGAGAGAAACATTTGAGGTGATGAATATGTTTATGATGTAGATTGTTGTGATTGTTTCACAGATGTATATTTATTGCCAGATGTATCAAGCTGTGTATATTAAATATATACATCTTTTTGTGTGTCAGTCATGTATCTCAATAAAATGGTATAAAAAATTAAAATAAAATAAAACGCAAGATCATACACAAGCTAGCATATCAATTAAAATAACCTAATTCTTTTTTTTTTAATTTTTAATTTTTTTTATTATACTTTAAGTTCTAGGGTACATGTGCATAACGTGCAGGTTTGTTACATATGTATATTTGTGCCATGTTGGTGTGCTGCACCCATCAACTCGTCAGCACCCATCAA
>NW_016811970.1:1718321-1751615 GCF_001698545.2 Rhinopithecus bieti
CTAATTCTTAATTTTGCATTGACAAACTTATTTTAATTATCTATATATCTATTTCACTTGATAAACAGCTTTTAGTTTCCAAAAGTTAAATATAATATTTTAAAGTAATAAATCATAAAATATAACAATTTTTCATGTAGTGTTATGGATATATATCATATATTAAATCATGTGTGGTATGTGTATGTATATATGTCTTAAATTTTATAATTTATATATTATATTGGAAATAATAGGAACAAAATTTGAACTAATTTAAATAGGATAAACATTGTTTTCTTTTGTTCTGAAGTGAAAATGTAGATCAGACCCTTTTCTTCAGTTCACTGAGGTTTCCTCAAATGGCTTGACACTACTGAGTTAACAAAGTTAGACTCTCCTCAATTTTTTAATGTATTAAAATAAAAGTCTCTTCCACTAAAGCATTCACTAGAATTATCAAATCTTCACGAGTGAAGTGTAGTCATTAGATAGATGGATGGGTTTTTACTCCTCCTATCATTTTTAATTGTCATGGAATTACATTTATCCTCCCTAAACCAGTACAATGTATGCTTTTCTTGGTTCAGTAGAAAGGGATACATCCAAGGAAAGATAAATTATTCCTTTATCACCAAAACATTTATTAAATGTCTATATTTTTAGGGGGCAGTGCTGAGTGTTATAAATGGGAATTAATTAGGCTACATTCCTGCCTCTATCTCTATGACAACAGAAGATAGAAAACAACGTTGCAGGAATTTTAAGGCCATTCATTCAACATGGGGGATGCGTTCAACATGGGGATGCAAACAGATACATTTTTACCATGAACATTTGCATCCTTGAGCACAGAATATTAGTGTACTGGGTGAAAAGGGTGATGCATGCCATGTGATTAATTGCCACTCACCAAACATGGTAAGAAAGATCCTTGCCAAAATCCTATGACTCGACAGAGTGCTGTCCAAATGAGAGCATGATAAGAAGGGGTAAGCACAGTGGGCTTTTTTTTTAATCATCCATATCCAATCTCAGAAATTACTAAAAGAAGGAGATTTCCAGCTTGCATCTGCTTTACACATTTTAAAAATCCTTTATATGCTGTGGGGAAAAATGTTAAACAAGGAATAAACTAGTTATTGGCAAACATCACAGAGAGGCACACTAGAGTAGTAGAAATTTCTCATACTCATAGAAATTTAAGCACATGCCTAGAGAATTAGACACATTTTGTATATTACATATACTCAATGCACTAACATATTATTTACTTTACCTATATTCCCCATCTCTACATGGGAAGATCTTATTAATCTTACCACATCTCTCTCTCAAACTCATTCCCTCTTCATTTGTTTCAGGACAATCAAATTAACATAAGTTGTGAATCATTTTGTTCTCGATAATTACAATAACCTCCTCGTCATTTTTTTTATTTTCCATTATTGTATTTCATACAATATTGCTTCTGAGGAAGAAACTCACTTCAAAGCAAAATAAGTGCAAGAATGGGCTCATGCTCATGGATTTCACTGATTTTACTATGTACCCCACCAGTCTTAAGCAGCTGGCTTGATAGAATGATGGAATGTCCTTTTGAAGACTGAATTACAGCACCAGCTAGGTAATAATACCTTTCAGGGTTGGAGCAAGATTCTCCAGAAGGCTCTGAATCAGCATCATTATATGGTACTGTTTCTCTGATAGCCAGGATATATAGGTCAAGGAGTCAAGGAGTGGAAATGGGAGTGGCATCACTCACAATTACCCTTGGTGACCCACTAGCAAAATTTTGGTTCCTGTTTCTACAGCTTTAAGTTCTGTCAGCCTAGAGGTCTTAGTTCCACAGAAACAAATGCTTCTACCAGGAGACACAACAATGATTTCATTGTATTGGAAGGTAAGACTGCCACCTGGTCATTTTGGGTTCCTCATGCCTTTGAGTCAACAGGCAAGAAGAAAGTTGTGGTGTTGGCTGGGATTATTAATCCTGACCATGAAGGGGAAATTGAACTAATCCTCCTCAATAAAGGTAAGGAAGAGTATGTCTGAAATCCAGGAGATTTCTTAGTTTGTCTCTTAGTATTACCATACCTTACAATTAAAGTCAATGGAAAACTGTGACAATCCAATTCTGGCAGAACTACAAATGGCCCAGACCTTTCAGGAATGAAGGGTTAAGTCACCCTATCAGGTGAAGAACCATCAACAGGTAAAGAACCAAAATACATATATTTTTCTCCTTGTGGGGTAGAAAAAAAGATACCCCTTTGAACAAGATTTTCTTTGAACAGTCATTAAGTATCAGTGTATTACAAACCAAAATATTCCTTAGCCTTTATTTATTTCATTTGGCATCTAACCTCATAAACTATGGTTTGACAGATGATCCAACCAAATTATTGTATATTTTAGTTAAATATTTTAGGATAATGGTTCATAAAATAATCATTGGTATCAACTACTCTGAGCTGAGCATTTAAAAAGTCTTGGTGCAAAAGTTCTAAGCGATCATATCCATTCTGCATCTTAGGGGAAGTAATCACAAATTTATTTTGGTAATGTCTATGTTAGTCAGTATTTTTACTTTCTTGCTATTCAGAAAACTGAATATTAATAGACATAAATATTTGTGATTGTTAGAACCAAATGCAAAATGAAACAATGCTGTTTCTACATTTTTATGTTGAAAATAGACCAGATTTAATTTTTACCCTACATGGGATAGGAGAGAATACACAAATCAATTTCATTCTGAAATGAGACAAAGAGATTCTGGCATTTGTTAGGACTGTCTAAAAGGAGAAAAAAAAAAAAAAAAAAAACTAGATATTTGCTTTAACGGGATAATACTGTGTTTTCATAGGTACCACAGAGCTATTTCCATAGCTTTCAGTGGGGGCATATTGTTTTAATCGCTTCTATAGTGACGGCTATGATTTTGTCTTGGTTCACTCACATTAAGTTGCCAAATCCCTATTTGTGTACATAGACTTGCGTTTATAAATATATGCCCGGTGTCTGTTAGTGACCTTCCACTGACCAACTCTGCACAAATATCTCTTATCTGAAAATTTAGAGCAAAGTTTGGTAAACAGTGCAAAATTCAGGAGAGAAGACATAAATCAAAACTAAAATAATAAGTTCAAAGCCTTGAACTCTTGCAATATATTGTTTTTCAATCTTGGGAGTCATTGAAATGATTACAGAGACCCAAACTATTTGAAATGCATGTCTAAAATCTAACCGGGATGCAACCACATTTGAGTAAAAGGCTATTAAAATGATGAAGTCATTATACTGTATCCAAGGATAAAAGACTTGTAAATATTTAGTCTTTCACAGTCACAAACCACTTAAATGAATGAATATAGTCTATTCAATGGTTTCTGGTTCTAATTGCCGCCAGGAAATGTCAAATTCACATGCTGTCCCAGAACACAAGATTTAGCTTTTGGATTTTTAATTTAGCTAAAAGATGTGTAAAAGCACACAGTCATTCAGATCTCTATTGGCTCCAAATCTGTGTAAGATTATATACAAATAATGTTTAAGCTAGCATTGGCAATCACATTGGCTAACTAACTTTATTGTAATTAATTGTATTTTTGTTTTTTATTTTTTTTTAGGGAGAAACAAAAATAATGAAGGATGAAAATTTGGAGAGGCACTATTTTCAGTAATAGTCTTATAAATGAGGTAAGGCTCAAAGTTGCCAAAATGGAATCTGGAAATAAAGATCCATCAGCCTTATGTCTAAAGTAAATCATAATTGTTCTGAAAATGATTAACGCTGGGTGACAGCCAATGTTCCTTTGATAAAATAGTACTTAGTCTGATGCTACAATTGAGTAGACAGGAAATAACTCACCTTTTGGTAATGAATTAACTCTTTCGTACAGGCCTATAGTAATTCCAAAACATAAGTTACAAAAATGGCTCAGATGCCAGGAAATTAAACAGAGTTTCGCAGGATAGCAGACAATTGTGTGTGTGTGTGTTTTCTTTTTCTTTTTTGTGCTTTTTCTTCTTATCAGTATATTTGGCAAATAATGTACCTATTGCTCAAGGAGCTTCCTACAATTTATTTGCTGATTTGTCTGCATCAAAGTAGAATTTAGTAAACAACAACATAACAGTAGTATTCAGTGACTTTTTACTTTGCAAAATTACACAAAATATTTTTAATAACTTTGTAATAAGGTGGGATCCAGGCAGATCAAATTCTCATAATTTGTCAAAGGTAGCCATTAAAATTGTAATACTGTATTGGAATTTCTTGATTCCTGGAGTGCAAAAAACTATTAAGCTGGGTTTCTGTCATCATATAGTGTATTTAAATGCCTCTTTTAGACATGTCTTTGCATTCCACACCACACTTCCTATATGCAATATTGCCAAGCTCAGTCTCTTTCTTCCCGTGGGCATAACTTAAATGCATCTAGAAAATGATCTGAACTGTAGAGTGCATATCATTTTAAACTGGAGAGAAGAATAAAGCCTTGGAGACAGCACAGTATGTGGTTGTAGTAGTCCAAGTTAAAAATGACCTAAGTGTCAACGAGGGATTTGAATGCTAGACTAGTGTGGTTATTAATGGACACACACTCTTTCCTCAACCAAGTATCTGCTTTTATTCCTTGTGGTTATGGGAATAGGAAATGGAAAGAGACAACACTTTACTGGCAGACACATTACTGACCCAGCAGAGGCAGCAAGAAAAATGGAGCAGAGAAAGCTTCAGAGAAGAGAGTCCTGCCAAGCAGAATGATTGCTTCAGGAAGTACAGGATTCCTTGGACATGATGGTGACTGGGTTGGATAACCACCTAACAGAGTAGAATGGATCAATCAATGGGTTGTTGAATCAAATCATCCTAGAATGTTGAAATCACTGGGAAAGAAGCAAAGGCATCCTGATTCCTGCCATTTCTGACTCATGGGTATTTGAGAGAGCCAGCCTCTCACTTCACTTAGGACACATTGACAGCCATTTGCTAGCCATATATCTGGCATGGTCTCGAATTCAAATATTCATTCTGTAATCAGAAAATGTATTGATGTTTTGCTTTCATAAGTATAGCTATCAAAATAATATATTAATAAAATGCAGTTTTTAGACCAGTATAACTCTTCAAGACAGTTCTTAAAATAAATAAAATGGTTAGGAGGTTTTAAGTTACAGATTTTAGCAAATATATTTAAGTTAGTAAAACAAACATTAAATATATGTTTTAAGATTTATATTTAGCTTATTTCACATATCAACTTTGCTAACTTATAACAGTAATCAAATTTTATGAAGAAACATATTTGGAACTAGGGTCAGTACAATCTAATGCATAAAAGACACAAAGGAGAAATAAATAGTGGAAGAACATAAATACAAATGATTAAATAAGAAAGCAAGCCATGTTATTACAGGCTAAATAATATCTAGAAATGATCCCCACTTGAAAGCAGATACTTTGTTTTTCCTCCTCTTTCTTTCATTATGCTAGAGGGAATCCAGAGCATAGTTTACCCTGGAAACAAAGACAAAATTAAAGGAGTCAGACAGAGGGAAAACCAGTACTCACCTCTGCTATCTTGAACTTGAGAGATAAGTAGAAAGTTTCTGAAAAGATGACTTTTATAGAACTGTATTTTGAGATGCTTAAAATTCTTGCACTAATCATGCATTCTTCCATTTGTGCTATATTATTAAATTCTAGAACAGAAATTTATCAAGGCTTTCTGGGTCTTCAAGAAACAATTTATATAAATGAAACTGCCCCTGGAAAGGATCATAACATAATCAGCAGACACTTGGCCAGTTTTCTTTATAATAATGTTAGAAAATCTGTGTTTGCTGGTAAGGAAAAATAAGATAGTCTTCTAAGGAGCTGTGAATAAAGAAAATTAGGTACCTGAATTGGGAAGAAATGAAAATAGAAAGGTATCAGAGATGGGCTTTCCCTGGATCTATGCCTTTTCTGCAGTTTGCTTCACTCTACGTACAAAGGGGTCCAGCTCTAGCTGTTCTTCCCTAATGATATTATTGGCAGTCAGCTGAATGTCTGCACAGAGAATGTCACAGTCACGGCAGGATTTTTTCTGTATTGAAAAAGCAGAAACCAACTTCTTGGCACTCCATCAGAAGAGATGTGATTTCCTAACTAAAGCAGAATGCTCAATCAGAAGAGTTTTTGGAACTTTTCCCTCTGCCATGGAACCTGGTGAATGGTTTGTGTTTTTCCAAAATTACTTGAAATTTAGCTGCTAGGAGGCTATGCCGGCCATTCCAATTTTTCTTTCAATTTTGCATTTTATTGGATGCTTCCCTCAAGTCTTCCAGCATAGTTCAGTCATTAGTCAGAGCTGGAAGGTTTATTATTTATTTTGACAGTCACCAGCCTATTTTGTCAAACCATACACATTACTGCTCCATTTGACAGGTGTTACTCTTAAAATCCTTCAGTTTATTTTCCCCCTTTGTGTGAAGCTTCTATGTCTACTGTCTTGTTTACTTTCCCAAAGGAAGCACAATACATTTTCTGGTTGATAAAAGCTTGGTTTTGTTGCTACTTTTCAGTGACAGCTTAAGCAGCCATTGGTCAAAAACTTTTTTCTTGCTTTAATCAAAATTTTGGTGAAGTGCTTACACTAGGAACCATTAGGAAATAAAATAAAACAAAAGAAAAATAGTGAATGTAGTGTAAGTAGAGGCAGAGAAACATTGCCATTTTACCTGCAATGTGCATACTGCAGGGGATATTGAAGTTAGAATTTCTTTACTCTAAAAGAGCTCTAAGGTTAATTGTATATTACAAACTGTCATAGAAGAAAATACAGGGAGCTATGATGACATAGAAGAGAGCACTATCCAGATTAGAAAAGTCAGGTAGGTCTTCCTGGAGAAGATGACAGCTAAATTGATTTGTGAAGATAAATAGTAATGCAGACAAAAGGAGATGACAGGATGGGAAATCTATGTGGATGCCAATATAGGAAAGATAGTGAATCTGATTTGAATATATTGCTTATAGCATATCACGAAAGCATTTGTGTGCATATATATATTCTGATGTTTGTGACTCATCTCTGTTACCCATTTAGTTCTCTAACTTCCTTTTCTGCTCAAATCTTATCTCTTCAGGAAGCCTTCGCTGACCACCCAATGTAAATACTTCTCTACCACTTCCTTGGTAGCTCTCCATCTTTAAGCCTTGCTTCATGTTTCTCTTTTCCTTTCTTTTCTTTTCTCTTTTCTTTTCTTTTCTTTCTCTCTTTCTTCTTTTTCTTCTTCTTCTTCTTCTTTTTTTTTTTTTTTTTAAACAGAGTCACAGAGTCTTGCTCTGTGGCCAGGATGGTGGGCAGTGGCACAATCTTGGCTCACTTTAACCTCCTAAGTCTCCCAGGTTCAAGCGATTCTCCTGCCTCAGACTTCTGAGTAGCTGGGACTACAGGTGCACACCACCACACCCAGCTAATTTTTGTAGTTTTAGTAGAGACGTAGTTTCACCATGTTGGCCAGGATGGTCTCGATCTCTTGACCTCGTGATCCACTGCCTAGGCCTCCCAATGTGCTGGGATTACAGGCACGAGTCACTGCCCCCAACCTGCTTTCTGTTTCTTATGGGAATGCTTCATTGTCTGTCAGGAAGGAAAGCAAATATTTAATAAATTAATTGTTGTTAGTCCCCTTCTGTTTCTTAGCTGTACTGTGCAACACACTACTTTAACGCTCAGTGGCTTAAAATGCAACCTTTTATTAGTCATGATTGTGTTTTCCAAGAATGAGAGCAGGGCTTGTCAGGGATGGCTCATCTGTGCTCTGTGATCTTGGCTGCATCCACTCATTCAGGTGGTAGTTGGGGTATAGGATCAAAGGTGACCTTACTCACATGTCAGGAATCATGGTGCTGGGCTGCTGCTGAGGTCCTTTTATTCACATGGCCACTTTCTCCAAGTGGATAGCCTAGACTTCTTTTCTAGAAGCCTTAGGGTAGCAAAATAATGAAATAATCAGGTTCTATGTCTCTTAAAGTCTAGGCCCTGAACAAGCACAATCTCACTTCCACCACATGGTTAAATCAAATCCAAAGCCTATCCAGATTGAAGGAGAAGATAAATAAATTCCATGTTTTTTATAAACATGAGGAGTAGCAGGTACCTGCAGGCAAGGGAGGGATTGTTACAGTCATTTTTGCCGACTATTCTGCATACTCTCTAGAATTCAAACTGCTCAAGGACATAATCTAGTTGTATGGAATCAAGAATATAGTTGCTCACTTATTGACTTTTCATCATGTCCACATTGAAGCACAATTAAGTACCATATTCACATCTCTAGTCCTGATTTATTTTTTATTGTGACAGGTTCTTGCTCTGTCACTCAGGCTGGAGTGCAGTGGCACAATCCTGACTCACTGCAACTTCAACCTCCTGGGCTCAAGCCATCCTTCACCACAACTTCCCAAGAAGCTGGGAAGTTGGGAGGGACTACAGGTGTATGCCACCATGCTTGGCTAATTTCAATTTTTTATTTTTATTTTTTGGTTGCCCAGGCTGGTCTCAAATTCCTGGGTTCAAGTGATTCTCCCACCTTGGCCACTCAAACTACTGGAATTACAGGCATGAGCCACTGTGGTTGGCCCTCAACATATTTTTAAACTAGAATGTTTAAAAAATGGTCTCTGTTTATTGGACATTTATGTTTATATGCCCTAGCCTTGCTTCAGAAACAGTAACAACAAATTCATCTTTCCTCCCATTTTATTTTTTTCTTCCAATTTTTTCTGCTCTGTAAATGGTATTCTTTCAGACTTTTATTATCACCAAGGATTTAAAATGTGAAGTTACCTTTCTCTCTCTCTTTCTGTCTTTTGTTTTTGCAATCAGATGGACCCAAAATCATATTTGAAAATTGGTTCTACTATGTACTGACAATGTGGAATTGAGTAAATCACTTAACCTTTCTGAACCTATTTATTCTTCATTTAAAATTGATAGGATATCCTCATCTCAGGGTTGTTCTGGAGATTAGTTAAAAGAAAACTTTGTAAACAGCCTGAAGAAGATGTTAAGCACTCACTAAATGTAAATTCCCAGCTTTAGAAAGTTTTTTTTTCTAGTGTTTATGTTCTCCATGTGCTATTATTAACATTTTATGGATATTCTATGTCTCTACAACAAAAGAGTAAACTCCTTGAAGACAGTGACTCTAGAATTCTTAGGGTAGGGTCCTACATACTTAGAATTTGGAGTATGATAAACTCTGTCAAATGAATCACACTAACATCAATTAAAAAGCATGAACATTTTGTGGGGGAGAGTAAACATAAACTCACTGCTTTGTTGAAAATTAGGCAATGTATATTGTCATTTTTATTGTTGTTAGTTTGCATTCTACATTATGCTGTGTTCTCTATAAAGCAAACTCTCTTTTAAAAGAAAAGTCCGTAAGAAAATAAGAGGGCTGGTGTAAAGGGAACTACTGATTTTGACAGTCAGAGGAGAGTTTTTAAGACATAATACCAGATGTTGGAGTGATTTTGGTAATCACATCCCGTTTAGCTTTGCATGAAGATCTTTATACCTCCTTTTTAAAAGTTCAATAATATCACAGCAATACATTTTTAAGCAAATATATTTTAGAGACCAAATGCTTTTTTTTCCTCTCTGAAATATGATTATTTCAATTACTAGTAGCAACAATTAATCACTGACTGATTCATCAGCCTGCAGCTGGGATTATAGAGCTGACTTCCCTTTTTTTAAATTCCTGTTCTACTCTGCTCAGCAGGGATTGAGCGATAGCAAACTAATAACCTTTCCCTAGCCTTAGTACTTTTTCTTAATACTAGCAAAGAAGAAAATTGTAAATATTTTCCCAAGTTCATTTTACCCCACACAACTCATTTTATTAAGCTTTACTGAGATATACTTGACAAATATTTTATCTATGTATATAATGATGTAATGTTTTGATATACATATATGTTATTAAATGATTTCCACAATCAAGCTAATTAACATATCTACTTATGATTTAGTAAATTTCAAGTATACATTACTATTAACCTTGGTCATCATGCTGTACATTAGGAATCCGGAAATCATTTATCTCATCATTGCAACTGTAAACTTTTTGTAATTATGTATCCCCATTATTTATCCCCATTTTCCCCACTTCAATCACCTATTTGCAATTATATATCCCCAATATATTCCCATTTCCCCAACCTGTTTCCCTGGTACCCAACCTTCTAATCAGTTTTTATGAGTTCAACTTTTTTAGATAAGTGAAATCATGAAGTATTTGTTTTTCTGTGTCTAACTTATTTCACTTAGCATAATGTCTTCTAGGTTCATCCATGTTGTTGCAAATGACAGAATTTATTTCTCTTTTAATGCTGTGTAATATTGTATGTATATATTTTATACATGTATACACACACACTAAAATGTCTTCATTCATTAATTGACAGACACTTAGGTCATTCTCATATCTTGGCTATTATAAATAATGCTGCAAGAAACATGAGAATGCAGAGATCTCTTTGAGATAGTGATTTTATTTCCTTTGAGTATATGCACAGAAGTGGAATTACTGGGTCATATGGTATTTCTACCTTTTTTTTTTTGAGAAACCTCCATACTGTTTTGCATAATGTTTTTACTAGTGTATATTCCTCTGAATAATATATGAGTTTCCTTTTCTCCACATTCTCACTATACTTATCTTTTGACTTTTCAGTAATAGCCATTGGCAGTGGAGCAAGATGGTGGAACAGAAGCCTACAACCTTTATCCCCCTGTAGGAACACAAAATTTTAACAACTATCTAAACAGAGGAAAGCACAGTCACAAGAACTAAGAATCAGGTAGGCCATCACAGTACTTTGTTTTAGCTTGATATTGCTGAAAGAGAGGCATTAAAGGGGGTAGGAGAGACAGTCTTAAATTGCCAACACCATGCCTCCCCCATCTCCCTGCATGGTCATGTGGGGCAAAAAGAGTCTGTCTCCTTTAGTGAGAAAGAGGGCAGTGACTGAGGGACCTCACACTGAACTTCATATTGCCCTGTCACAGCAGAGAGAAAAGACATGCTGGGCTTAGCCAGTTCCCAGGCATGAAGGGAGTCATAGACTGGCCCTAGACAGAAGGGAATTGTCCATTCTAGTGGTTGCAACTTGAGTGTATTGGCAAGCCTTGCAAATGGAGGCCAAAGTTCTCTGGTGTCCTAGCTAAACCAGAAAGGCAGTGTAGGAAACAAGGACTGCAATTCTTAAGCAATGCCTAGTTCTGGGTTGGGCTCAGAGCCAGAGGACTAGGGTGGCACATGATCTGGTAAAACAAGAGCCGGGGCAGCCAAAGGAATACTTACAACACCACTTTCCCAAATCCAGGCAGCACAACTGACAGCAATGAAAGTGACTCTTTCCTTCTGCTTTAGAGGAAGACAGTGAAGATTAGAGAGGACTTTGCCTTGCATCATGCATACCAGCTCAGACACAATAGAATAGGGCACTGGGCAGGGTTGTAAGACCCCCATTCCAGACTCTAGATCCCAGACAACATTTCTAGACACACCCCAAACCAAAAGGGAATCTGCTGCCTTGAAGGGTAGGACCCAGTCCTGGCAGGTTTCGTTACCTACTGGGGCTCCTTTAATCAGTAGGTCCTGAACAGCCAGGACCTTGTACTCAGGTAGTACATGATGGACCTTGGGCTGTGAGATATGTTGGCTTCAGGTGGGACACACCACATTCCCAACTGTTGTGGCTATAGTGAAAGACTCCTTCTGTTTGATAAAAGCAGAGGGAAAAGTAAAGGGGTCTTGTCCTGCACCTTAGCCACAGTGGGATAGAGCAACAAGCAGGCTCTTGGGGTCCCTAAGTCCAGGCTTAGGCTCTCAATCAGGTTTGTGACCTTCCCTGGGCCAGAAGGCTAAGTCCCAGGTCTGGTAGCATTCACCACAAGCTGACTGAAGAGCCCTTGGGGCTTTAAGTGAGCATCGGCAGTGACCTGGCAGAATCCCCTGTGGGCCAGTGATGGCAGTAGCCACAGGGAAAGGCACCTCTGCCTATGAAAAGGGGAGGGAAGAGCAGGATAAACTTTATATTGTGGTTTGAGTGTCAGCTTAGCTACAGTAGAATAGAACATTAGGTAAATTTCTAGGGTTTTTGACTTCAAACCCTGGCTTCCAGACAGAATCTCTGGACCCACCTGGGACCTGGGGAAACTCACTGCCCAAAAGGGAAGGACAGAAATGAGGCTGGCTTCACCATTTGCCAATTGCCAAGCCCTAGAATCTTGACATAACACAGGTGGTAGTCAGGTAGAGGTTACAGTGGGCCTTCGGTGAGATTGAGTGCTGTGTTGACTTCAGGTCTGACCCAGTGTAGTTTCAGTGGTGGTGACCACAGAGGTGCTTGCATCTCCACAGCCCAGTTTCAGGTGGCTCACCACACACACAGAGATACTTTGTTTGGGAGAAAGTAAGTTAAGAGAACAAGAGACTCTGCCTGGTAATCCAGAGAATTCTTCTTGATCTTATCCAAAAACCACCAAGGAAGTACCTCTTCTAGTCTGCAAGAACCATAGCATTATTGGATTTGGGGTCTAAATCCTTTCAAATACTTGAAAAATCTTCCCAAGAAGGACAAGCACAAACAAGCCCAGATTGCAAAAAGTACAATAAATACCTAACTCTTTAATGGCCAGACACCAACAAACATCTACAAGCAACAAGACCATCCAGGAGAATATGACCGAAGCAAATGAACAAAATAAGGTACCAGGGTCAATTCTAGAGAAACAGAAATTTTCTGACCTCCTGGAGGTCACAGAGATATATGACCATTCGGACAGAGCACTCAAAATAGCTGTTTTAAGGAAAATCAAAGAAGTTCAAGATAACACAAAGAAGAAATTCACAATTCTGTCAGATAAATTTAACATACAAATTGAAATAATTAAAAAGAAGTAGAAATTCTAGAGTTGAAAAATCCAGTTGACACACTGAAGAATGTCAGTTGTCAGAGCCTCTCAATAGCAGAAGAAAGAATTCATGAGCTTAAGGACAGGCTATTTAAGATACAGTGAGAATAGACAAAAGAAAAAAGAATAAAAATCAATGAAGGGCTACAAAATCTAGAAGATAGCCTCAAAAGGGCAAATCTAAAACTTATTGGCTTTATAGAGAAGGTGGAGAAAGTGGTAGAGGTAGAAGGTTTATTCAAAAGAATAATATTTTTTTAAGAAAGCCTGTTATGTCTATAGTCTGAAATTATTGAAAATTGCATTCTTAAAAAACACACATTCATAACAATTGTACAATGTAACTTTCTATTTCACTCTAAAGCCTAAAAGCCAGAAGATGTATTTCTCAGATTTTCAAATGACATTCCAAAATTATATATTCTTTGCATATTTTATCTCATTTGACAATAAAAGAGCAGCAAAAGTAAAAAAAAGAAAGAATAATATCAGTAGACAACTTCCCAAACCTAGAGAAAGATATCAACATTCAAGGACAAGAAGGTTATAGAACATGAAGCAGATTTCACCCAAAGAAGACTACCTCAAGGCATTTAAAAATCAAACACCTGAAAGTCAAGCATAAAGGGTCTTAAAAGCAGCAACAAAAAAAGAAACAAATAACATACAATGGAGCTCCAATACATCTGGCATCAGACTTTTCAGTAGAAACTTTATAGGCCAGAAGAGAGTGGCATGACATTTAATGTACTGAGTTAAAACAAACAAACAAACAAACAAAACTTTTTTTTACCTTAGAATAGCGTATCTGGGAAAATATCCTTTAAACATGAAGGAGAAATAAAGACCTTCCCATACAAACCAAACCTGAGGAATTTCATCAACACAAAACCTGTCCTACAAGAAAAGCTACGGGGAATTCTTCAATCTGAAAGAAAATAATGTTAATGAGCAAGATGAAATCATCTGAAGATATAAAATTTACTGGCAATAGTAAGCACACAGAAAAACCAGAATATTGTAACAATATAATCCTGGTGGATAAACTAATCTTAAGTAGAAAACTAAAAGATGAATCAATCAAATTTCATAACTACAACTTTTTAAGACATAATACAATAAGTCATAAAGAGAAAAAACAAGTTTAAAAAGTTAGAGGACAAAGTTAAGGTGTAGAGTTTGTATAGTTTTCTTTTGCATGTTTGCTTGTTTGTTTATGCAATCAGTGTTAATTTGTTAGCAGTGTAAAATAAGGGGTTGTAAAATAGCATTTGCAAGCCTCATGAAAAACTGAAATTGTAAAACATACAATGGATACACAAAATATAAAATACAAGATATTAAAGCACAACACTAGAGAAAATAACATTCGCTAAAAGGAAGACAAGAAGGAAGGAAATAAGAACACAAAACAAATAGAATATAAATGACAACATAGCCAGAGTAAGTCTCTACTCATCATCACAATAACATTGAATGTAAGTGGACTAAACTCTCCATTCAAAAGACATAGAGTAGCTGAATGAATAAAAAAAGAAGACCTAATGATATGTTGCCGACAAGAAACACACTTCACCTTTGAAAAGTCTACACACAGACTGAAAATAAAGGGATGAAAAGAGATATTCCATGACAATAGAAACCAAAACAAAGCAGGATTAGCTACACATATATCAGACAAAATCGAATTCAAGACAAAAACTGTAAGAAAAGATGAAGAAGGTCATTATATAATGATAAAGGAGTCAGTTGAGCAAGAGAGATAATGATTGTAAATATATATGCACCCAACACTGGAGCACCCATATATATTTATAAAACAAATATTACTGGAGCTAAAGAGAAAGATAGACTCCAATACAATAATAGTTGGAGGCTTCAATACCCCACTTTCAGCATTGGACAAAACTCCCAGACAGAATATCAACATAGAAACATTGAATTTAATTTGTACTACAGGAAAAATTGACCTAATAGATATTTATAGAACATTCTATCCAAAGTCTGCAAAATTTATTCTTAGCACATGAAACATTCTCAAAATAGACCAGACCATATGTTATGTCAAAAAACAAGTATTAAAACATTGAAAAAAAGTGAAATAATGTAAAGCATTTTCTCTGTCACAGGAAAATAAAACTAGAAATCAATAAAAAGAGGTTTTGGAAACTATACAAAGACAAGAAAATTAAACAATATGCACCTAAATGACCAGTGGGTCAATGACAAAATTAAGAAAGAAATTGAAAAAAAATCTGAAACAAATGATAATGGAAACAGAACATACCAAAACCTATGAGATTCAAATGAAACAAGCGCTAAGAGGTAAATTTATAGCTATAAGTACCTACATCAAAAAGTAGAAAAAATCAAATAAATAACCTAATAATGCATTATAAAGAATTAAAAAATCAAGAACAACAAAATCCAAAATTAGTAGAATAAAATAAATAATAAACATTGGAGCAGAAATAAATGAATTTGAAATGAAGATAACAAAAAGATTAACAAAATAATACTGATTTTTTAAAAAGAGAAATTGACAAACCTTTAGCCAGATGAATGAAGAAAAAAGGAGAATACCCAAATAAATAAAATCAGAGATGAAAAAGGAGACATTACAACTGATACTGCAGATAGCCAAAGGATCATTAGTGGCTACTATGAGCACCTATATGCAAAAAAATTGGAAAATTTGGAGGAAATTGATAAATTCCTGGACACACGGAACCTACCAACATTGAACCATGAAGAAATCCACAACCCAAAGAGACCAATAAGTAATGATATTGAAGCCATAATAAAAAGTCTCCAGGAAAGAAAAAGGACATGATGATTTCACTGCTGCATTCTACCAAACATGTAAACAAGAACTAATACTGACTCTACTTAAACTATTCCAATAAATAGAGGAGGAGGGAACACTTCTAAACTCATTCTATGAGACCAATATTACCTTGACACCAAAACCAGACAAAGACACATCATAAAAAGAACACTGCAGGCCAATATATCAGATGAATATTGATGGAAAAATTCCAAACAAAATACTAGCAAACAAAATTAAACAATAGATTTAAAAAATCATTACGATCAACTAGGATTTATCCCAGCGATGCAAGAATGGTTCAACATATGCAAATCAATCAATGTGATACTTCATATCAACAAAATGAAGAAGAAAAAATCACATGATCTTTTCAATGATGCTGAAAAGCATTTGATTAATTTAACATCTCTTCATTATAAAAACCTCAAAAACTGGGTATAGAAGGAACTCACCTCAATATAATAAAAATTGTATGTGACAGACCCACAGCTAGTATCATACTGAATGGGGAAAAACTGAAAGTCTTTTCTTTAAGATCTGTAACATGACAAAAACTCCCACTTTCACCTCTGTTATTTGACATAGTACTAGAAATCCTAGCTAGAGGTATCTTACAAGGGAAGGAAATAAAGGGCATCCAAATTGGAAAGGAAGAAGTTGAATTATCCTAGTTTGCAGATGATATAATCTTGTATTTGGAAAAATTTAAAGACTGCAGCAAAAAACTATTCAAACTGATAAACAAACTCAGTAAGGTTGTAGGATCAAAATCAACATACAAAATTCAGTAACATTTCTGTATACCAACAGTGAATTGTCTGAAAAAGAAATAAGGACATAAGCCCATTTATAAGAACCGCAAATAAAATTAAATACCTCATAATTAACTTGACCAAAGTGAAAGATTTCTACAATGGAAACTATAAAACACTGATAGAAGGAATTGAAGAGGATCTCCAAAATGGAAAGTTCTTCCAGGTTCATGAATTGGAAAAAGCAATATTGTTATAAATTCCATACTACCTAAAGCAATCTACATATTCAATGCAATCCCTATCAAAACATCAATGACATTATTCTCAGAAATAGAAAAACAGTTCTAAAATTTATATGAAACCCCAAAAGACCCAGAATAATGAAAGCTATCCTGTGCAAAAAAAAAAAAAAATTATAACTGGAAGAATCACATTACCTGACTTCAAATTATACTACAGAGCTACGGTAATGAAAACAGCATGGTTCTGGCATAAAAACAGACAGAAACCAATGAAACAAAATGGAGAACTCAGAAACAAATCCACACACCTACAGGGCACTCATTTTGACAAAGGTTCAAGAATATATATTGGGCAAAAGACAGTGTCTTCAATGAATGCTATGAGGAAAACTGGATATGCATATGCAGAAGAATGAAGTAGATCCTTATCTCTCACCATATACAGTAATCAAATCAAAATAGATTAAACACTTAAAATGTAAGATATCAAACTATGAAATTACTACAAGAAAACCTTGGGGAAACTCTTCAGGACCTTGGTCTGGGCAAAAATTTCTTCAGTAATACCCCATAAGCACAGGAAACCAAAGCAAAAATGGGCAAATAGGATTACATCAAGTTAAAAAGCTACTGCACAGCAAAGGAAACAGTTAAATAAATGAAGAGACAATTCACAGAATGGGAGAAAATATTTGCAAACTACCCATCTGACAAGGGATTAATAACCAGAATGTATAAGGAGCTCAGACAGATGTTTAGGAAAAAATATGATAATACAGTGGAAAAAAAATGGCAAAATATTTTAATAGACAGTTCTCAAAAGAAGATATACAAATGGCAAGAAGGCATATGAAAAAGTGCTTAACATCATTGACCATCAGTGAAATGCAAATCAAAACTATAATGAGATACCATCTCACCCCAGTTAAATGGCTTATATCCAGAAGACAGGCAATAACAAATGCTGGAGAGGATGTGGAGAAAAGGGAACTATCCTACATTGTTGGTGAGAATGTAAATTAGAACAACCACTACAGAGAACGGTTTTTGAGGTTCCTCAAAAAGCTAAAAATAGAGCTACCATACGATCTAGCCATCTCACTACTGGGTATAGACACAAAAGAAAGGAAATCATTATATCAAAGAGATATCTGCACTCTTATGTTTGTTGCAGCACTGTTCACAACAGGCAAAATTTAGAAGCAAACTAAGTGTTCATCAACAGATGAATGAATAAACAAAATGTGGTACTTATGCACAATGGAGTACTATCCAGTCATAAAAATGAATGAGATCATGTCATTGACAATAACGTGGATGGAACTGAAGTTCATTATATTCGTTAAGTGATGCCAGGCACAGAAAGACAAACATAGTAAGTTCTCACCTGTTTGTGGGATCTAAAACTGAAAACAATTGAACTCATGGATATACAGAATAGAAAGATGGTTACCAGAAGCTGGAAAGGGTGATGGAGTGGTGATGGGAATATGGGAATGGTTAATGGGTACAAAAAACAGTTAAAGAATAAATAAGACCTAGTTTTTGATAGCACAACCGTGCAATTATAATTTAATTGTGCATTTTAAAATAGTTAAAAGAGTATACTTAGATTATAATACAAAGGGTAAATGCTTGAGGTAATGCATACCCAATTTGCCACCATGTGATTATTACTCATTGCATTTCTATACCAAAATATCTCATGTACCCTATAAATATATGCACAAATAGAGTGAGGGTTCTCAATTAAATATTCCACAGATTTGTAAACTATCCACAAATGCCAAAGAACAATTTTTGTTGTGAGGAATTTTCTATACCTTATATCAGTTTCTCTAAAATATTAAAATAAATGTCCTTAGTGGGAACCAGAATCTTAAGGACAGTACTGAGTTACTTACTACATAATCACATTAATTTACTCACTTAATAATTTTAAAGTCCAGCATCAGTTGGAAATGGTAGCTATAAGATCTTTAGACTAATTTTTTTTCACTCTTTACAAAGTAACTGAAATCATAATTAGTAGACATTAGGAATATTATACTTGTCAAGAACTTAGAAGGGTCTGAGATTTTACCCTATGCACGTGACAACTTAGCTTGCCACAGCTTTATGTGTGGTGGCAAAAGACAGGAGA
Organism: Rhinopithecus bieti; assembly: GCF_001698545.2. Lineage (NCBI taxonomy): Eukaryota > Metazoa > Chordata > Mammalia > Primates > Cercopithecidae > Rhinopithecus > Rhinopithecus bieti. The sequence continues at coordinate 1,737,260 of NW_016811970.1, forward strand.
TTTCTGGGCCAGAAACAACAGACTTTATTACTAATAGCAATACCAACAGTCAGAGTATCAGCATTTATTTTTGTGCTCCACAGGCTAAAGCTAAGAGAGCTGAGTGCCTGCATACACACAGTGGTTTACATTATACAGGAGGAAGTCTGAACTTAGGGAAATCAAATCTTTAAGGATGGGCAGTAATCTGCCTGATCTTTGCCTCCCCCTAAAAAACACTATCTTTGTCATATGAACAATAAATAAAACCTGTCTTACTTTGTAGGGGGAGATTATCATTACCTTCTTAGTCTTTTGCTGTACAAACTCCCTTGAAAAGATAGTCCAGAACAATGGCTATTATTACCTCTGTTCTCTAGATGTGCAGACACATGTGAGACATATACAGAATTGTTTTTTGGCAATATTGTCTTTTTTACTCAATGCTATCTTAACTTTCAGCAAATTTTTCTATGAGTACACCAGTCTGACAGTCACACTAATTAATGTGACTGATAGAGGTTGGAACTAAATGTGTTCATTTTTTTCTCATACAGCATTTAATTAAGGTTACTATCATTAGGACTTTGAGCAGCATTATGAGGCAATCTGTAGTATTGACATCAACTGCTCTCCTCAGGATCCCAGACTCAACCAGCTGACCAAATCTCATAAACCATTTGATCTACTTTAGAAATCCAGGTGTCACTCTCCTTAACTCTCCATATTGACCTTCCCACTTGGCCCAAGGCACTAATCCAGGTACAACAGGATGTGTTAGAGAATAAGAAGACTCTGCTTTGGCCTGCTAAGAGAAAATCTAGGGCAAAAATTGTCGATAACAAGCATGCTCACTGAGTAAAGACTAAACCAGATATATCCCAGGACCAAGGACCAAGGTGGTGCCTTGACCACTTTAACTAATATCAAAGACAAAATTTGTATTACCTTTTAAAATTAGGTGATTCCTATTGCTGGAAAACCTGCCTGTAGGGTGGGTATAAATAGCAAGTCAGCTTTCCTGGGAAACACCCCTAAGTAACCAAGTATAGCTCATTTTGTAGAGAGAGGGCAGTCATTTGAGAGCTATGTGATCTACTGGGGGTGTTTTCTTAAACACTTGAAGGTATGCTATGACCACTTTTAAGGTGACAATCACCATTTTGAGAGGAGAGAAAGGGAATGCTTGGCTTTTACAGAAGAAATACAATCCCAAGAGTACATGTGGCACCCCTAAAAATAAAGTACTGTTTACAATCACTCAGACCATCAAAGTGGGATCTACATAATCTAAGAGCACAGGTTGACATTGCCCTAATATTGCCTCCTGGCCAGCTGGCACTGCTTGGTTTCTCAATTCGGTTTGAATAACTGAGTCTCTTTAATGTGTTTGAAGGTAAGGTCATAGGCAGTCGGTCTACTCAGTTCTGTATTTTCTCACTATCATCCAGATGACTTTCTCTACTCCACAAAATGGCAAAACTATCACAATGAGAATGGGGTGAAGCAGATAACTGCAATTATTGATAGAAATTTTGCTGGAAAATACAGGGACTAGGGCCATCATTTGCTCTTTTGATAGATTTTTTGGTAAGGATAAAAGAAATGGAAATTAATTTGTCATCAGGGCTGCCTAGTGGAAGATTACCAAGGGGCATTACAGACACAGAAATCAATTAAATTTAAGTGTGTGTTACGGTTTAGGAGAGCCACTCAAGGTAATTTTTCTTGAGGAAGGCTCAAGGGGTGGTCAGAAAGAAAAAAATAATAATTATTAATGTCACTACCTCATCCATGGCTTCTGGGGTCTAAGATTTTCCTTCTCTAGGTGCCAAAGTTGTTACTCTTTCTCTGCCAACATAAAAGATCTGTGTCCTATTTTAATCTTCATAAAGAGTCTAGGTGGTTTAATAAGAATTAAGTTTGAATCCCTTAGGCCTCCTTTTGCCCAGGGAGCCACACAGAGTCCATATGAATCAGTCCAGCTTGGGATTGCTACTGGGAGAAAATAACAAGTATCATGCTCAGTAACAATCAGAGCAGAATCTCAAACTTTCAAAATATGATTACATGACCTCTTATCTTTTTCACACTGATCATTACAGAGGAAGTAACTGAAAAGGAATGATATTTCTAGGTAGCACTACACTCAGTAGCCAAACTGCTTTATTAAAGTGTGCAGATAAGGAAGAGTTGAGGAAGGTATAGTCAGAAATCTTTTGAGTTGATTTTGAGAAGGTCATTCCAATGTTCTCCAATACTAGAGTCCTGTGAATGTTAGGGAATGTAGGAGGTCCATTGTGTAACTTGAATATTAACCCGTTGTTGTATACATTTTTGACAGAAAAAGTACTAGCATCAGTCTCTAAATTGTCAAGACATCTGAAAATATGACATAGACCAGTTACAAGAGCCACTACTGTGTGTGAACTTGGCTGATCAGGCATGGACCAAGCATTATAATCTGAAAAAAAAAAAAAAAAAAAAAAATCACCAGCTATGAGGCCCTGCTGATTGATACCCTTGAGAGAAGACAACATTCTGGTCTAGTTAATGTGCCATAGCAGGGGAGTGGAATGCCCAGTGTGATGTGGTCTCTCCTACCATGAAACAAACATATTAACTTCTGGCAAGATTTATATGCCTGGTATACAGTGGTAGACTGTGCATCATAAACGTAGGGTATTTTACTTTGTGCTTGATCTATAATGACAAATGTGTTGCCATGTCTTTTATGAGAATGGATCTAGACAGCAATGGTGGAAATCTGAGCAACGCAGGCTCAATTAGCAGACTGACTTCACCTGGTTTCCTCAGGGAACAAATCCTCATTATATATATATCTCTATGAGTGACCCAGATGGTTCTATCAGCAGGGTGATTTGTTACCACAGTTTGTGGTCCTAAAGAGAGGCTTCTCAAGTCTGTCAGTCTGCAATTTACCAGGTAGGAGAACAAGTAGTTTAGACCATTAGCAAAAGCTCAAGAGACAGCAAACATAAAATAAGGTTCTTCAAAGGGAATATTATCCTCCTGAATGGAGGAACAATGTCCGTGTTCAGTCTGAATAGTTGGTATTGCAGTCAAACAGCTGTTGCAGTCCAGAGGACACCATCAGGTTCCTGCTGAGATGAGCCTTCAGTGAATTAGGCCCAGGGATTTAGGGAAACCTCTGTGAAGCAAGGACCTCATTATGACAGCACTTTGCTTCAGCTGGCAGAGTGAAGGATAAAGATTTCCTCAAAGAGATACTAACCTCTTTTGAAAATGAAAGGCAAAGATGCCACTGGGTCCAAACCAATAGCATTCTTGAATGTATTATTTTCATCTGACAAATGAGGCTTGTCGAACCCTTCCTTGTTAGTCATTGTTAGTCATTGAATCCAAGTTAATCCAACCCCAAATGGTAACATTAGGCTGGAAAGTCACAAAACCTTCATGGATCAGGTATTTGGTTTTGACTAGTGTCCCATGCCAAACTAAGTGCTGTTTTTCAAAAGGTATGTACTTTACACCTGTGCCACCAAGGCGATGAATCCAAAACCCAAGGGACTCCTGTGAGTATAGGGGTACTTCACTTTTCCAAACACTCCAATCATCAAAATCATGAGCCACAGAGAATTATAGTTCAAAGAGATCAGTTGTGTAGAAAACATGCAAAGCTCACTGGGTAATTTTAAACATAAGCTTTTGGTCTGGGCCCCACTCAATGGATGCTTATCTGTGGACTAGTTAGTATCATTTTCCAAGCAGAATGCTACTTGAGGCATGTACTGTCTCCAGTATTGAACGAGTTCAATAAATTGCTGGATCTCTTTTTGGAGATGATGTGGCAAAGACACAGTAGGTTTTCTTTTTTTTTTTTTCTTGACAGCCAATAGGATTGAGAGCCTTAGTATGCACTCATATAGGGCCAAAATATTAATACTCCTTGGCTAGCAGGTCCCTAAATTTTATTGAAGTATTAAACCTCAGTAGCCACCCTTGTTAGTAGAAATGTAATATTATAACAATCAGGGCCTTGGACACTGAGAATTCTGACTAGTAACCAGCAGGATATCATCTGTTTAGTGAAAACTTCAGACATCAAATGATGGAGACATTAATGTTATTCTGGCCCACCCCCGATAGCAAATGGCAAGGTGCCTCTTTTAGAGTACTGCAAATGTATATCGGAGGCCTTCCTGCATGAAGGCACATTGGTCTTTGTCCTTGGATGCCAGTGGGATAGAAAAGAAAGTGTTGGCAATATTCAACATAACATACCAAGTGTCTTCAGTCTGTGCGATGGCTTTTGAGGCTATAGCAGCAATGACTGGATATAAATTTTGCAATTATCAACAACCTGTGAGCCCCCATCTCCCATTGTCTTTTGCATTGCCCATGTGGGATTGTTACATTTTGCAAGTCTTACTATCTTTGCTTCCTTTAAGACCTTAATAAAGGTTGTGATTTACATGTGCCTTCCTTGGATTATGTATTTTTTCTGTCAGACTATCCTGGAGAGGATAGACAGATTAATTGGGAAATGAGTTCCATGTCCTACTAGTCCTTCTCTCTGTATAGCACTTTCTGATTGGTACAATTCAGTCTGGATTTTATAAGAATGTATAGTATCCACATATAAACCATTAATATCATTATACAGTGAATTCGACAGTGAAAACCACAACTATACATTAAATTTGCCCAAATGGTGGTATCCACAAGGCCATATTAGCTGCTCTTCCCCACTGTATACCCAGCCCAAAAATCTCATTAACTGAATTGGAGCATCTCTATACACACAGAACCCCAACAAGATGCTGAGTTGGGCACCTTTCCCCAAAAGAGCCATGTAAGCTTGAGTTCCTGCCTTCCCCCAAATTACCTAGAATACCGAGACAGGCACATACGGCCTCTGGTCTTTCTTTCTCACAGGAATGCATAGAACTTACCCCCAAATCATATTTCTTCATAAAGAGGTTGAGAATGTGGTTGTGGAAAAGGAAGAATCAGAGGGCATGACATATTTATCTTCAATTGTGAGCAGAATGGTGACTGCATATAACTCAACCAAATGAACTTCCAATGTTTTTAGTCTACCCAATGCCCTGTATTAGCAGCAACATCATCCTTACTAACATCATCTATTTTAGCTTTGTGGACCCCTTGATTCAACAGCCATATTGTTTTCAGTTACCACATTGTTTTCTGTTTGGGGCTGTGGAATGTATTTCCTTTAGATTATTTAGATTTGATGTACAAAGTGGTGTCTTTTTCTTTGGAGTTCACCTTACTCTAGAACATTTGCAGTACCATTGCTAAAATAACATCTCTTAAAATCTTAAGTAATAACATCTCTTAAGATCAAGATTGTGTAGTTTCAACATAAGGCCTAGGATAATTTTCCAAGATGGCATGGCTTCCCGCAAGAATTTATCTAGATTTATCTGGATTTTTTCCCATTCCTTAGAGGATCACTTTCATTATCACTGTAAAGTCCATCCAGTGCATGCAGTAAATAGTAGCTAATGTCTCACCTGTCATTTTCCCAAGGAGTCTGCCTTTGTTTCGGAAATCTTCCTCAGAGAGCTAAATTTTCCACATAGAAGTCAGGACACACAACAACAATAGCAACAACATCAACACCCTGAAAGGTTCTAGGTTTCACAGTCTAGACTACAAGAGAGACTAAGCCATAAAACACTCATCTGTTGTTATTCCTCCTTAGTAGCATTATATGCCCCACTCCTTCATCTCCCAAGTGAACCAGACACAATTTTAATGGTTTGCCTGATTTCTGCACATAGTGGTAATAAATTTCCCTCAATTCTTCCCCAGTACATCTCTGTTGTCTGAAAGGTGACAGAACTTTCTACTGTCAAACCCCAGGACAAATCCTACTACTAGTTATTACAAAGCTGCAGAGCTGAGGATTATCATCACATAGGGGCATTCTCTTCATCCACTCACATAAAAATTAGCAGGGTAGTTGTCTTTGTACCTACTTCCCAGTGCTTTGTCTGAAACCATCTATTCAACTCACTTTAATTAAAAGTCGATGAAGTGAAGGACACTGTCATGCAGGTGACCATATATGAACCTCCCTCTATTCCTATTAGTTGGCCCAAAGACTAATCCTTCCTAATCTTTCTTTTTGCAAACAGAGAACATGCCTATGTCAGCATCCCATTTTTACCACCAGATTCCCAGGAAAACTGAAGGGTTTTAATCTTTCTCAACTAGCAAGTTATGCTGTCACTCTTTCATGGATACTCAGAGAAAAGAAAAAAAAGTAATAAAGCCTTGGGTAAGAAACAAAGGGCTTTATTATTTACAGAGGTAATAATAGCCATACATCAGTATTTATACTAGTTCTCCAAGCTCCAGTTTCCGTAGGATAGCACAGCAAGGTGCAGGTGACATCTTTACATGCAATAAGTTACCCTACAGGAGAGGAAGCATGAGTTAGGGAAATCAAATCTTCCAGAGTGGGCAGAAAGCGTACCTGATTTTTACACAAAGAGAAACATGTTTTACTATATTGAACAGTAAGAAAATAGAGCAAACAGGAAAAAAAAAAAAAAAACAAAAAAAGAGAACTGACCTTTGCTTCAGATAAAAACACTCTCTCTACCTACTTAGGCAGTTTACTATACTAACATTTTTGAAATAAGAATCCTGAGAAAAGTTGGACAGTGCCTCTGCTTATAAGACATGAAGAAATGTAGGAGACTTACAGAGAATTGTCTCTCCACAACATTACCCTGTCAAAATATATTTATATTAAAAGCATTCTCTCTCTGTCTTTCTCCCATCTCTGTCTCTCTCTCTCTCTCTCTCTCTCTCTCTCTCTCTCTCTGTCTCTCTCTGTCTCTCTCTCTCTCTCTCACACACACACACAGCAAAACTGAAGTATTTTCGGATATCTTACAGCTTTAAAAGTATTCCCCAAATTTTACAATGAAATATCAAGATGTTCATTTGGTGGGAAACTTAGAGTTTTAAAATAGTTCATAGAAAAAAAAACCCTACTTTTTCAGTGATCATTAACAGTAAATGGAATGAATTCTAATCATATTAATATAATAGATAAGAATTATGACTGTAAAGAATAAATGGGAGACTGATATGTGGCAATTTTAAAAGAAAGAATTAGGAGCATTATGTGTAGCTAAGCAGATAGCTGGCTAAGGAGATGGGCTGCAATGAGAAAGTCTGAAGTATATTTGAAAAAAAGAAAACAATTTGAGTTAAATTTATAAATGAAAAGAAATCCAGTCGGTTAAGGTGATGGAGGAGGAGTGAGGGTGAAGCAGTCCCGCTTCACTGAGCAAGATAATAGTCTGCTCAGAGAGCATTCTGGACCCAGGAATTTTAGAGCCTAAAGATTTAAGGTGGCTATAAAATAATGAATTGTAGTAGTTGACATAGGAAGGATGAATAAGGATATCAATCGAAGCCTACTCAATGTAAGAAAAATCTGGCAGTGTTTCAGAGATGATGATAGTCAAAACTACAGAAGGAGAAAAATTCTCTTAGAATTTTTCAGTATGGAAGCCATTTAACTCACACGGAAGTGAAGGTCTTTGAGACAGTCAGCTATTCCACAGGACATAAAGATCTGCTCTAGTGGGAGGCAACAGATAGAGCCCTCCCAGCTTCTGTTTGAAGATATATGCAGCACAAGTTTAGAAAATGCTCATTATTATATTATTTTTATTGTACCATAAATATTCATAGCATCATACCACAGAGGAAAATTGTGCCAAAGGAGAGATAGAATTCCAGCACCAATGAGCTTATGGAACAATGTAATATGCAGAAAGAACAGAAGGAGAAATGTAATATACTGACTTTTAAGTTTTGTTTCAGACTGATGCTCATGGCTATCTAAAGCTATCCTCATCAGCAGAGGTTCAAAACAAATTGTATCAGTACAGAAGGGAAGCACATCACAAAACTAAACCCCATTTTTGACAGGCTTATTTACTGCAAAACAGGATGAAAATATAAGTATTACCACTTATAATTATGCTTTGAAGTCAGGTTTTGTCTTCCCTTTTTAAAAATGCATACATGTATTGTGGAAGAGATGTTGGATAAGGCCAGTTTATTCACTCAAGAAAAAAAAGAAATCTTTGTATGCTCTCACACAAGGTGTACACATAGGACGGGCACTAGCTTTTGATATTCCCACCTGGATCTGGTTTGAAATTGAGAAAGAAAAGGGCCAAATGTAGAAGTGAATACATCAAGACTTAGTCTTTCCTAAAACACATTTTGCGTTACAAGCATAACCCCATAATGAAATACATTTTATTTGGGCTTGATTTTCTCAAGAGCCACCTACTGCAATTGTGTGATATCATGTTGTCTATGAAGTCTATCTTGGAACACAATCTACACTAATTTGGATCTGTATTATAAAAGCTAAGCACATCTGGAAGGTGGGCTTGTGAAAAGACATACCTCGCACTGTCATGTGCATAGCAAAGTGGGTTATCTGTTTCGAATTGCAACTTTGGAATCAAATTTGTTTTCAGTAGTTTTGTGCAGACATGAGTAGACATGAGCATATAACAACATCCATTCACTGAATTCTAGGAGCGTGAGTTGTTTGATTTTATTTGCAACATCTATAGGGAAACTACTTATGAAAGTTGCATTGCCAAATAAATAGCAATATAATGGCTAATATTTATTCAGTTTATTTCTACAATGGTACTATTATCAATCATCTTTATTACATAGATGAAGAAATGTAGGTTTAGAAGGTTATGTGACCCTCCTGAACTCATAAACCTGTTAAATGATATTATCAGGATTTAGATCAAGTTCTCTCTGACCCTGAAGTCCAAGTTCTTCATCAAGATCTATGCATGACCTTGAGAAAACACATTCTAATATTCTGCAAGAAATAAATCTAAAATTGATTAGAAAAAGAGAGATGAGGCATGAGATCCAGTTAATTCAATTTGTTAGAGCATATTAATAAAAAAGGTTTTCCGTTATGCTCTCCCACATTGGAAAGTCATTTTTATCCATAAGCCTGAGTCAGTGTGCAAACCAAACCCAGAAAGCTGCCCTGCAAATATTATACAAAATACTGCCTTCAAGTGGGACCTAGTAACATAGTTTGTGGTTCAGCATGAAATATCACCTTTGTCAAAATCTCACACACAGTTCAGTGTTATAATCCCAATGGTAACAATATCCCAACTTTATAGCTTTGTGTCTCAACAATAGCTTGTTTAAAGAAATAATAATTTTGCAAATTAAAGAAATACTTTAAACTTTTAGTGTTAAATATGAAGTCTATGTTTAGGGATATCATTGAGTACAGAGCAGTCAGGAGTTAGAATACTTGGGATTCAATACATGTTGATCAGAAATAACAGTTTTTTAATCTTTGAAAAACAGTTTACTCAATAAAATGTTTAAATGATTTGTATGACAAAGGCAGGTAAAAGCTGAACAATTACATTATTTAATTGTTTTCTAATATCTCAATTAAATTCCTATGAAAATAAAGTGGGCTTTGATTAAAATTTTGATGGACCAAATTAATCACTACTTTATTGGTTGAGAAGATGCACTCATATTCATTATTCACTCAACCTGTCTTAATTTGGTATGAACTGCACCCTGGTCTTGTGCTAGGTGTTAAGTACATAATGATATGCAGAAGACAGACATTCCATTAGGGGATTTACAGTCTAGAAGGAGCCAGACAGAAGAATCACTATATCCTGACAAATAAGAAACTTCATATGTCCCATGTTGACAACTTGAAAGCTTATAACGTAGTAGGGCAAATGAGATAGGATGCAAACAGAGAGGTGGGTAATGATGTATCATACATAGTCTATAAAGAAAATAAAAAGCCTTTATTCTTTAAATTGAGAGCAAAAGAAAGTCAGTGCATGTCATTAACCAGAGATTGATGTAATCCAATTTATGTTAAATTTTGGTTCTCTCTTGTTGCCACGTGCAGAATGAAATGTAGGAGGGATGGGTAAGAAGGGAGATCAGAACTAGGACATTGCAGTGTCCCAGTAGAGAGCATCAGTAGTAATATGGTAGATGATTGTGGCTCAAATAGGGTTGTTTCTAGTGCAAATGAAGATAGTGAAATATGAGAGGTTAAAAAGTCACAACACAGAGATCAGTCATGAGGGGAAGATGGATAAACTGAAATGAGTATGAGTTATAGGGCAAGGAGAAATTGCTAAGGACAACATTTAAGTTGCTAGATTGCACAACTGGCTGGGCAGTGGTACCATTTATTGATATTTTAAAATATCTGAAAAAGGATGAAGCTTAAGGAAGAGAAACTATAAGTTTAGTTTTTAAATTGCATTTGAATTGGCTTTTGCATTCTTTGATTGAATCTCTAAAGTGCAGTGGACCTGCCTTTGAAAAATTTAAGTAAAGATATTGACTAAGCTGTTGCATACATTGATGTAGATCTCTAAAATGAGTTCTGGAATACTGACTAACATGGATGAACCTCCTATAAAAAATAAAGTAAAAATTAACTTGGTGCTATGTGAAATCCTATTATATCCAGGAAAGTCATCCTAGAAAAGTAAAAAAAAAAAAAAAAAAAAAAAAGTTGTTAATACTTATCACTTGGTTTAAAACTCATTACAGAAAGCAGGAAAATATGAATATGTTGGGGAAAATTAACATAAAGAAGTCTCTTTATATAAAAATGAAAAACATTTTAGAGCCAATGCCATGCACACAGAAGTATAAGTACACTCAAAGAAATGTGTTTTTCCTTATTTTTTTGAGTTGTGTAGGCTTGACTATATACTGATATAACATGCTTCATTTAGATATGTATTTTTATCACACCTATAAATATTAACTATACATAGTGCACATGAAAAATGCTAATAAATTTATAAAAGTATAACATGCTACTAAAGATAACCATTTTGCAAACAGTGCATAGTCCCAAATTATTCTCTGAAGATTTCCCATTGTTTTTTAAAAAAGTAGAAACAGAACCAATAAGACAGTAATGAATATTTTAGTAACACAGAATGCCCAGTTAAACAGAATTTGTATTTTAAAGATTTATACTTGGGCTTTTGTAGTGTTTTCAGAATTAATGTCCCAAACTAATAAACTCAGATGGCTACAGATAACCCCAAACTAACCACCTGCCTCCACTTACCCATTTGCTTTTTTTCTTGTAATACAAACATAATAAGGTGTCAGACATAACTTGCAAGTTAATGCAAGTAGATGACATATGATGTGTTAAGTTTGGGGAAAAAAGGAGAAAAATAAAACTGTTAAAGAAGTAAGACCTTATTTGAAGAAGGCAAAAAAGGAGAAAGACCATTGATAAAAGCAAAGTAAGGCACCTGGAGGACATGTTTGATAAAAGGTAAAATAAAGTGGAAGGGAATGAGTTAAAAAGATTGTCATGGATATCATAACTAGGAAAGGAAGAAAAAGGAGAACCACAATAATAGTAAGTACCCCTCCCTGCAGTAAAAGAAACACCATATCTTTGGAAAAACTCAACTAGAGATATAGTCTAGTGAACTTACTGGACTACAAAAATGAAGTTCTTCAGACATTCAAACAAAAATGTCAATTCCCTTACTCTATTAGTCAGCAAATATGTATTGACTGCTTCTCTGTTTTAGGCATTATTCCAGTTGTTGTGGAAAGAATGGTGAACAGAACAGATAAAAGACCATCTTCTCATGGCGCTTATGCAGAAAAAAATATCAGATTGGCTCCCAAGCCTCTTATTAGTCATTATTAATGCCTGAAATCTGTAGATCAATGCCTGAAATGACTTTGGAAAAGAAAATGTGCCTGAAGAGCTCTATACCCAGCTAAACTGCCCTTCAGTATAAGGAAAACAAACAATTTTGAACATGCAAGTATTCATACAATATTGTTTCTATTAACCATTGTTGAAGAAACTATTGGTGGATATAGTCCATCCAAATAAGAAACGAATAGAGAAACTAAGGCAAAGGGGCTGGTGGCATAGCATTGAAACCAACCACAAATGACTGGAAATAAAACAAATATGGTGATTATTGTAGAAAACAGAACATAGAATATTTAAACCCTCGTTGAGGAAATAATACAGCTGTTCAAATCTAGTAAAATGTATTGTAAAACTGAATAAAATTGATTTTAAAAATATAATTTACTATGTTTGAGCTCAGAGTGGTACAAAATTTTACTGACCATTGGCATTAAAATGAACTCATGAAATTGTAAAACACTACATTCTAAAATAGCACTAGGCCCAACTGAGTCTGTGGATGAATTCTATTACACCTTAATAAATGGATAATCTAAAGTTATCTAATATATTCCAGAGCATAGAAGAAAATTGGATACTTTCATATTATGTTGAAAGCATCATAACACTGATATGCAAATCTAACAGAGAATAATAAAATATAATTATAGATCAGTCTCATGTACAGTTACTGATACAAATGCCTGAATAAATTTTAGTGCATTACTAATGTGGATTCATATCATAGAGGCAAGGATGAGTTTGCATTAAGGAATCAACTGTGCTTACACTTGGTTTGGGCCTTTTTCCCCATTTTATTTCACTTTCCTTCTATTTGGACAATTTGGAAAGCAAACAACACACTCTCAAGATTCCCTTGTAATTAACATTCTGGATGTGAATTTGATTTATGCTAATATAGAAGGAAAAAACAAGGAAAGTCAATGCCATCTGATTGGGGCAGTGTTGATAGAAAAACAGCCTCTGGTAGGAGTGAGTGTTGGCAGGAGCTCTTCCACTGTTGGGTCATTAGTTTCATGGGTGTGGTGGCTGCAGTGTCCTGACTTTAGATCACAGGGGCAGTTATGTGACGTAGAAACCAGAACACCTGCTAGCTGCTTGACTCTCCCTTTACCTATCTCAGCCAGGCATATCTGATTACTTACATTTGCCTTTTTTTACCCCTCCTGTCTTGCTACAGTGGTATAGAAGCCTCTTCTCCTAACTGTGGTTAAATTCACAACATTGCCTCTGCATGCCACTCCTATTCCTTCCCACCTGTGTGGGTTACTCTTCTGATTGTGTCTACCATGATTTTGAATCTACCAAATTTTCCTACGAAGATTTAAACATATTCAAACAACTCTTAGCTTTAACAAATTGTCATCTACTACTTCCTTACAACCTCCAAAAACTTGTTGCTTAGGTCAAGCTGAGCTTATTAGGCAGTAAGTACTCACAGCAAGAAAGAACACTACCTTGACAGAATCTTCCCAGTGTCTGAATGAGGATAGGTAAGGTATGTATTCATAGAGTTTTAGGGCCTAGGTGGAATGTTTTCACAGTGGATTTCAAAAGTAGAAAACTGGTTGGAATTGGGCAAAGTTTATGACTGGATTGGTGAGCAAAGCAAGTCAAATATTAAAGCAAGTTTTGGGCAAGGTATTAGTCTTAATAGTTAAATTATTTTAGATGATTCAGAGTCATATCTCACAGGAGGAAGTGGCTGAGTTTATTATTCCTTGTCGTCAATATTGTTTTACTTAGGTGTAGTCTGGTCTTGGTATTGTTTTACACAAGGGTAGAAAATTCTGCTTCATGAAAACAAAGAAAGAAGCAAACAGCAGCTCTCAAACTCTGGTTCCTTTTATTTAGCACACTCTTTCTCTTCCTCTTTAAAATTCAAGTATTTGGAAGTGCTATCTATTTTCTTTTTCTCCCCAGATACTGCAATCTATTAATCTGCTTCTACTTTGGTAAAGTCACTAATAATAATTAACAAGTGTATAATTTTCACTTAGTTTTCTTATTTGATCTTTCACCTTTTAGGCACTGCCAAACCCTTGTTGGAAACCTCACCCGTCTCTTGGATTGTAGGATGTCATCCTCTCCTCCTGTCTGCCTGCCCCTTCTCAGTTTCCTTTACCGAGTTACTCTTCTCTGCTGTGCACTACATGTAGGTGTTTCCCAGGGCTCTGCCTGATAAATCAAATTATATCTATTGAGGTCTTTTATTTAAAAGAATTAATTGGTAAGTTTCAACTTTCTCCCCAACCATCACTCAACATATTTAGTTTATAAACCCAGTTTATTATAGTTATTGTTTACATTATGGTTTTAATTTTAGAATTAAAAATGTATAACTAATGTATATTTACAATTATTTAGACTTAGTTATCTGATTAGCCTGCTTTTTAATGCTCAAAACAGTACTATTAAACGCTTAAATCATTTTGATTTTTCTTCTGGTCATCTAAGCTATACTTTTGAATTCACATGGGAGAGTAAAGAGGGAGAAATATGGAGATAGTATACATTCAGAGTTTTGCATCTCCAAAAGGTATTTTTCTCTCTTTTTTTCATATTAGAAAACAAAGTGGTTATAGGATT